>NC_134136.1:79801777-80091777 GCF_040939455.1 Microcebus murinus | reverse complement strand
CGCTCGAGGTCAGGAGTTCGAAACCAGCCTGAGCAAGAGTGAGACCCCCTGTCTCTGCTAAAAATAGAAAGAAATTAATTGGCCAACTAAAAATATAGGGGCCGGGCGCAGTGGCTCACGCCTGTAATCCTAGCTCTTGGGAGGCCGAGGCGGGCGGATTGCTCAAGGTCAGGAGTTCAAAACCAGCCTGAGCAAGAGCGAGACCCGTCTCTACTATAAATAGAAAGAAATTAATTGGCCAACTGATATATATATATAAAATTAGCCAGGCATGGTGGCGCATGCCTGTAGTCCCAGCTACTCGGGAGGCTGAGGCAGAAGGATCGCTCGAGCCCAGGAGTTTGAGGTTGCTGTGAGCGAGGCTGACGCCACGGCACTCACTCTAGCCTGGACAACAAACCGAGACTCTGTCTCAAAAAAAAAATAAAAAAATAAATAAATAAATAAAAATATAGGAAAGGAAAGGAAAGGAAAGGAAAGGAAAGGAAAGGAAAGGAAAGGAAAGGAAAGGAAAGGAAAGGAAAGGAAAGGAAAGGAAAGGAAAGGAAAGGGAAATTAATTGGCCAATTAAAAACATATAGAAAAAATTAGCCGGGCATGGTGGCGCATGCCTGTAGTCCCAGCTACTCGGGAGGGAGGCTGAGGCAGGAGGATCGTTTGAGCTCAGGAGTCTGAAGTTGCTGTGAGCGAGGCTGACGCCATGGCACTCACTCTAGCCTGGGCAACAGAGTGAGACTCTGACTCAAAAATAAATAAATGAACGAATGAGTCAATGAATAACTAAGTAAGCATGCAGGATGGCACAGGGGTGCCCGCCTGGGGTCATGGCAACAGGAGGAGCCCCAGTACCAGCTGCACAAGCCACCGTGGGGGGAGAGCCCCCCAACACCACCCGACCTCGGAAAGCCACGGCACCGTCCGCTCCAAAGGCACCCTAAGTGTCCCCAAGACAGACACTCTTTGTGCCCGTCCTCGGCCAGCGAGTCTCTCCCTCTGGGTGAGCCCCTCTCGGGACACCCGCCCCGGGAAGCGTCTGCCCATTTCTCCTCCGGAAGCCACGGGTGGCCGGGGGCTGTGGCCTTGTGGGAGGAGGGGGAGCAGGGCCGGCCCCCACGCAAACCGTAGGACTTGCACCTGGGCGCGCCCAAGCGCGACAGAGAGCTCCCTCTCAAACCGAAACTGCAGGCTGCTGCTTTAAAATCCGTTTGGGGAAGCTGCGTGGGTGGCGGCGGGTGGGCTGGCCGGTGGCAGGTCTGAGGAGGAGGAGGGGAGGAGGAGGAGGAGGGAAACGGCAGGTTGGAGTCTGGGAGCTGAAATCTAGAAAAACGCTCTGAAGGCTACAGGTGGCATTCCCGCACTCGGACCGCAGGTTTCCTGCTGATAAGTTCATTGGGAGAGACACCCGGGGACAGAACGTCCAGCCGCCGCCGGCTGGCTGGAGTCAAATTGCCCGTTAGGACGGCCCCAGCGACCCTGCCCAGAGCACGGTGACCCAGGCTTGCGAGCTACTTACAAATGCTCCAGCCCGGACGGGTCACTGGCCACCTGGGAAGCTCACAAGCCCGGGGTGTAAAACATGCACACGATGTACAACATGCACACAATGTACAACATGCACACGATGTACAACATGCACAGGATGTAAAACACACACGACGTAAAACACGCACACAATATAAAACACACACACAATGTAAAACATGCACACGACGTAAAACATGCACACGATATATAACATGTACACGATGCATAACATGCACACGATGTAAACATGCATACGATGTATAACATGCACACGATGTAAACATGCATATGATGTATAACATGCACACGATGCGTAACATGCACACGATGTATAACATGCACACGATGCATAACATGCACACGATGTATAACATGCACACGATGTATAACATGCACACGATGTGTAACATGCACACCACAGCCTGCGTCTGAGCAAAACCCCAGGGGGACCGCAGGCAGGGCATGCAAACAGGTGCATTGTTGGATCAGCAGGTGGCACAGCAGGGCAATGTGGGGCAGTCAGTATAATGCTAGTCTAAGTGAGCTCCGGGGGTGGCCTTAACAAAAATGCCATGGACCGCGGGCTAGGGGAGGGGATGGGTGTGCTCGCGGCACAACCGCGGAGCTCCTATCCCAAGGGATTCCGCATCCCACATCGGATCAGCACCTGGCCCACCTGAAATATACACACCTGTCACCTGGCAGTGACAGCTCCGTCATGCAGGGGGAGGGGGGAGTTGGGGGGTGGGAATATCTTAGCCCGAGTGGCTCAGGGGCAGCATTTATTTCTCACAGCCCTGAAAGCTAAGAGGCCAAGGAGCCGCGGGTCTCAAGGCTGGAATTGCAGGGGTGGGGGTGGGGGGACGGGTCTTTCCCGCTGGGAATTTGCAAAGCGCTAGAAGCTGCGCCTCACTCGGGCTAAGGACGCAGGGACAGCGCCACGCTGAGACCTGTGCCCGCCCCGTCCCCGGAGTGGGGCTGCAGCTGCCCCCCCCCCCGTGAGGTCCCTGGGCAGGGCGTCCTGGCTGCATCAGTCAGGCCTGCAGGGGACAGAAGCAAAAGGGCTCACACACACACACATACACACACATATACACACATACACACGTGCAGTGAGATAAACATTCAATAGACTATGTGTGTGCCTGTGTATATATACACACATACATGTGCACTAAGATGTGTGCATATACACACATACACATGTGCAATGAGATAAACATTCAATAGAATATATATATGTCTGTATATACATATACACACATACATATGCACTAAGATGTACATTCAATAGACATATGTGTGCATATACACACACACATACACACGTGCAGTGAGATAAACATTCAATAGAATATGTAAATGTCTGTGTGTACACATACATGTGCACTAAGATGTACATTCAATAGACTACATGTGTGCATATATACACATACACACACATGCACACATGCAATGAGATAAACATTCAATAGACTATGTGTGTGCCTGTGTATATATACACACACATACATGTGCACTAAGATGTACATTCAATAGACTACATGTGTGCATATGCACACATACACACATACACATGTGCAATGAGATAAACATTCAATAGAATATGTGTATGTCTGTGTATATATATATACATACACATACATGTGCACTAAGATGTCCATTCAATAGACTATATGTGTGCATATACACACATGCACAAAATATACATTCAACAGAATAAATGTGTGTATTTATACACACACATATGTGCACTAACATATACATTCAATACAATATATATGTGCACATATATGCACACACAAACATGTATAATAGGATATATGTGCAATATGTGTATGTTTCTGTAAATATGTACATACATGTGCACTGAGACATACATTCAATAGAATAGACATGTATGCATACACATACACATGCACTAGGATATACATGCGATAGAACATGCATGTGTATGTACGCAGACACATACACATGCAATGTGATGCATGTGCACACAGCCCTCTGTACCCTCAGGCCCTGCATCTATGGACTCAACCGACAGAGGACTGAAAATAACTTGTAAAACATGAACACGATAAAAGACAGCACACAGAGATTCAGTGTGACAGCCATGCCCACAGAGTGTGGGTTGTATTAAGTGTCGTACACAGCCACAGGAGCACTGCATGGTGGTTATTTGCAAATGCTACCCTGTTTTACAGCACGGTTTTGAGCATCTGTGCATGGTGCCATCCTCGGGGGTCCTGGAACCATATCCATACGTGCATAAGGACATTTATTTTAGGAAGTCGGTTCACATGATTGTCAGGGCTGTCGAGTCTGAAATCTGCAGGGTAGCTCGGCGGGCTGGAGACCCAGGCAGGGGCTGACACTGCGGTCTGGATGCAGAATCCAACCTTGCACTGGTTGGATATAGAGACGGATGGATGGGTGGATGGATAGATAGGAAAGATGGATAGATGCATGGATTGATTGATAGATAAATAGACCAATGATGGATGGATGGTGGATGGATGCATGCATAGATAGAAAGAAAGAATAGATGGATGGGTGGATGGATAGATAGAATTGATGGATAGATTGATAGATGTTAGATATAATGATAGGATAAATGGATGGATAGATTGATAGATAAATAGATCGATGATAGATGGATGGATAGATAGAATAGATGGATGGGTGGATGTTTAGATAGATAGAATGAAAGAATAGATGGATGGATGGATAGATAGATAGAATCGATGGATAGACAGATTGCTAGATGTAAGATACAATGATAGAGTAGGTGGATGGATTGATTGATAGATAAATAGATCAATGATACATGGATGGATGGATAGATAGATATGTAGAATAGATGAATGGATGGATGAATGGATAGATAGATATATAGAATAGATGGATGGATAAACAGATTGATGATGGATGGATACATAAATAGAAAGAATAGATGGATGGATGGATGGATCGAATTGATGGGTAGATTGGTAGATGTTAGATACAATGATAGGATAGATGGGTGGATTGATTGATAGATAAACAGATTGATGATGGATGGATGGTGGATGGATGGATACATAAATAGATAGAAAGAATAGATGGATGGATGGATGGATAGAATTGATGGGTAGATTGGTAGATGTTAGATACAATGATAGGATAGATGTGTGGATTGATTGATAGATAAACAGAATGATGATGGATAGATGTGTAGACGGAAGATACATAGACTGGAGTCGGGGGCTGGCACCTCTGGGAACTGCAGGGCAGGCCAGAAGGCCGGAAACCGAGGCAGAAGCCCATTCTTCAGCTTTGAGGCACGCCTGTCCTCCCTCTCAGGAAAACCTCTGCTTCTGTCCTTCAGGCCTTCGACTCATTTGCTGAGGCCCACCCCGATTACCAAGACTAACCTCCACCACTCGCGGGACCACAGGCTCTGACCGCCCCACCACCACCACCACGCCTGCCCAGGACACCCCGCACGCGTGTCCGACTGCACCCCCGCCAGGGAGCCCCGGCCAAGCCCTGCGGACACGGGACGCGGGACGCTGACCGCCAACCCGGTCACCCTGCCAGGTAGGGCCGCCCCGGTCTGCGGACAGGCCCCTCCCGCCCCCTCCTCCTGACGCCTTGGCCAGAAGAGGGGTGTCGGGGGAGGGCTCTCGGGCAAGGAGGGGCCGGCGCGGGTTCTCGGCCAGCCCAGCCCCGCACCCCGCGGCTCCCAGCCCCGCACCCCGCGTCTCCCTGCGCCGCCGGCCTCTCTGCCCGCGGCCTCATGCGCAATCGCTGCGCTTTGGCTGACGCCTGGCGGCGCAGGGCCTGGGCTGTGGGCAGACAGACCCGCCGCCACCACTGGGGCTCTGGCGTCTCCCGCGGCTATCACGTGGGTGGACGCGTGGCTTCCCCCACCTACAGATCTCTGCGGGAAGCTCCGGGAGCCGAGCAGGTAAACCAAGGCAAGAAACAAGGCGTGAGGTGCAAACGGTCCTGCTACAGCCGCTCTGGCGCGTTTTTGTCCCAGGCACCAGTGTTTAGCGGGAAACGTGGCCCACCTTTAGCCTTCCCCGGGGCGGGCCCTCTGGTCCTGCCTCAGTTTACCCCTCCTGGGGCATAGGGATATTGCCAAGATTTCAAACACATGCCCGGATTTTTAGTCGTGCAGAGGTACTGGTCTGTCCCACCTGCAGGCAGGCACCAGCCCCTGCAACTCCGGGGATCAGTGTAAAATGCCTTTCAGATAAGTTTGCTGAAACAGGACGGCACAAAGGGCCCCGCCTGGCGGATGCCTTGGGACAACCCGAGGGGAGGCACCTTTGTGAGCCGCCTATGGAGGAAGACTCTGTGGTCTGGGTGGACCCCAGCCCAGGTGGACCCCTGTGGGGATGGGGAGTGTGGGGGGTCCGTGGTCTCCACAGCCCCCTGGAGGTCGGGTGGCCTGGCATAGAAGGGAGAAAGGGAGAGTCCAAAGTTAGGGGGGCCGAGGTCACCTGGGTCCCCTAATCCTGCAGGGACAGTGCCCCCCCTGTAGCCAGAGGATTTATTGGAGCATCTCGACTTCCTCACCATGTGCAAATGAGGAACCGGCTCGAAGCGGCCAAAAACAACCTCTGGAAGATTCGGCCCAGGTGCACGGTGACCAAAAGCAATGATTGTGCAGCTTGGAAACAATGTTGCTCTCGGGTTTACTCAGCGTGCAACGTTGTAACTGCTGCACTGCAGACTTCCTCATGGGGCCAGTGGGGAAGCCCCTGCACCGGGCCTCACAGCACGCACCCTGCACTTCCAAGTGGAAATAAGGAAGGAGAAAAGGAAGGGGCAGGGGTCTGCTGGTCCTGGTTCTGGTCCCAGCACATGAGTGGAGGCCACGTCACTGAGCTCCCGACAGCCCAGCCCTGGCTGCGGCCGCCTCGTGGGGCCTGGGGAGCCTGTGTCTCCGTGCAGCCGTGTGTCTGGGTGGCTGAGCCCTGCGTGGTTGTTATGTGTCGAGTGTGCGTCTCTGTTCGCACCTGAGTTTTGGTGTTGAATGGAACTTGGTGATTTGGTGGGAGAATAGCAGGCAGGAAAAAGGGAGGTAGGAAGGGAAAATGAAAGGAGGGAAAGAGAGGAGGGAAGGAAGGAAGGAAGGAAGGAAGGAAGGAAGGAAGGAAGGAAGGAAGGAAGGAAGGAAGGAATGAGGAAGGAAGGAAGGAAGGAAGGAAGGAAGGAAGGAAGGAAGGAAGGAGGGAGGGAAGAAGGAGGGAGGGAAGAAGGAGGGAGGGAAGAAGGAGGGAGGGAAGAAGGAGGAAGGGAAGGGAAGAAGGAATGAGGGAAGGAAACAAGGAAGGAGGGAAGGAAAGAAGGACGGAGGGAGGGAGGGAAGGAAGGAGGGAAGGAGGGAGGGAAGGAAAGAATGAAGGAGGGCAGGAAAGAGGGAAGGAGAAGGAAAGAAGGAAGGAGAGAATGAAGGAATGAAAGAGGGAAGGAAAGATGGAAGGAGGGGAGGAACGAAGGAAGGAAGGAAGGAGGGAGGGAGGGAAGGAGGGAGGGAAGGAAAAATGAATGAGAGAGGGAAAGAGGGAAGGAGACAAGGAAGGAAGGAGGGAATGAAGGAATGAGGGAATGAAGGAGGGAAGGAAAGAAGGAAGGAGGGGAGGAAGGAAGGAAGGAGGGAAGGAAGGAAGGAATGAAGGAGGGAAGGAAGGAATGAAGGAGGGAAGGAAGGAATGAAGGAGGGAAGGAAAGAAGGAAGGAGGGGAGGAAGGAAGGAGGGAAGGAAGGAGGGAGGGAAGGAGGGGAGGAAGGAAGGAGGGAGGGAGGGAAGGAGGGAGGGTGGGAGGGAAGGAAGGAGGAAAGGAGGGAAGGAAGGAGGAAGGGAGGGAAGGAAGGAGGGAGGGAAGGAAGGAAGGCAGGTAGGAGGGAAGGAAGGAAGGAGGGAGAGAAGGAGGGAGGGAAGGAGGGAGGGAAGGAAGGAAGGAAGGAAGGAAGGAAGGAGGGAAGGAAGGAAGGAGGGAAGGAAGGGGGAGGGAAGGAGGGAAGGAAGGAGGGAAGGAAGCAGGAAGGGAGGGAAGGAAGGGGGAGGGAAGGAGGGAGGGAGGGACAGAGGCGGGCCGACCCCTCCCCCGCGGCCCCCTCACGCGCCCCCCCCCCCCCCGTGTTCCAGGCCCCGCGCGCGTCCCGCGCCTCCCGTGGCGGCGACCATGGACATGAACGCGACGGGCCCGGACAACGCGACGCTGCAGATGCTGCGCGACCCGGCGGTGGCGGTGGCGCTGCCGGCCGTGTACTCGCTGGTGGCGTTGGTGAGCATCCCGGGCAACCTGTTCTCGCTGTGGGTGCTGTGCCGGCACATCGGGCCCAAGTCCCCGTCCGTCATCTTCATGATCAACCTGAGCGTCACGGACCTCATGCTGGCCGGCGTGCTGCCGTTCCAGATCCACTACCACGCCAACGGCCACCACTGGGTGTTCGGCGTGCTGCTGTGCAACGTGGTCACCGTGGTCTTCTACGCCAACATGTACTCCAGCATCCTGACCATGACGTGCATCAGCGTGGAGCGCTTCCTGGGCGTCGTGTACCCGCTGAGCGCCGCGCGCTGGCGCCGCCGCCGCTACGCGCTGGCCGCGTGCGCGGGGGCCTGGCTGCTGCTGATGGCCGCGCTGTCGCCGCTGGCGCGCACCGACCTCACCTACGCCGTGGGCGACCTGGGCATCGTCACGTGCTTCGACGTGCTCAAGAGGACCATGCTGCCCAGCGTGGCCATGTGGGCCGTGTTCCTCTTCACCATCTTCGTGCTGCTCTTCCTCATCCCCTTCGTGGTCACCGTGGCCTGCTACACGGCCACCATCCTCAAGCTGCTGCGCGCCCGCGGCGGCGAGGGCCACAGCCGCGGGCAGCGGCGGCGCTCCGTGTGCCTGGCCGCCGTGGTGCTGCTGGCCTTCGTCACCTGCTTCGCGCCCAACAACTTCGTGCTGCTGGCGCACATGGTGAGCCGCCTGTTCTACGGCCGCAGCTACTACCACGTGTACAAGCTCACGCTGTGCCTCAGCTGCCTCAACAACTGCCTGGACCCCTTCGTGTACTACTTCGCGTCGCGCGAGTTCCAGGTGCGCCTGCGCGACTACCTGGGGTACGGCCGCCTGCCCGCCCTGCACGGCCAGGACGCGCGCCGCGACAGCAGCCTCTTCTCGGCCGCGCGGACGCTGTCTGCGCGCTCCGCCGCCACCTGCGCCCCCGACGACGACGACGACAGGCGGGACGTGGCGGCGGCGGCGGGCAGGCCGGGCACCCAGAGGCGCGAGAGCGAGTTTTGAGCCGCCCCACCCAGCGCGGGCGGGTCCCACAGCCGCGCGGGCGCGCGCGCAGGCGGAGACGGGCAGCCACGGGTGCGCGCCCGGAGGTCAGCTGGGGCGCAGCGGGAGACCTGGGCGCCTTTGGAGAGGGCGCGCTTGGGGAGGGCGCGCTTGGGGAGGGCGCCCCGCGCTTCCCAGAGCCGGGGTAGAGAAAGAAGCAAAGCAAAGAAGCCGGCGCGCACCGATTCGCTTTCCAGGAGAGACGGTGGCCGCGTCGCGTGGGTGTTCCGCGTGGTGTGGACGGCGCCGCTCCGGATCCACGAGGGGCCCCGCGCGTGTCCCCACTTGGTTCCTGGATACGCGCGCTAGGCGGCCGCCTGTTTCCTGCCAGCTCCTCGTGGGTGACACAATTCCTGCAGAATTGGCACCAGGGAGCCAGCTCCGGTCTGGGGGCGCCAGCAGCTCCGCCCCCAACCCCCGGCCCGCGGGGGCGCATGCCGCAATCCACGTGCGCTCTGCTCCCGGCCACCGTGCGCGCTGTGGCTGCCGTTATCCCAGAGGAACAAGGACACGCTGCTGTTTCGGCTATGGCGTCCTCGGTGACTCTGCGCGCTCAGGGGTCTCCCCGAAGTCCCCTGGGACCCCCTCCGGCGGCACAGCTGTCGTGGTCGGGCTTAGGGGTGGATTCCTTTTCTACTTGGGTGCCACTCTTGGGGACCCCCCAGCTGGAAAGGACATCAGGTGGGGACCCCAGAACCTGCTATGCTCCTCCCCACACCCCTTGACTGAGAATGGGAGGCCCAGCTGTGTACAGGATGGCTCCATGAGATATGTTGGGGTGCAGCCTGCCTAGAGGGTGTCCCTCCGGCTGTCTCTGCAGCTTGCCTTCTGCACCGGGAGCCTCGACCCACTGCAAGTCACCCCCTCCCCGGGGTCTTTCCACGGTCTGAGGTTGCTTCACCACCAGCTGCCCCTGGCCTGTCCCCGGAGACTGGGGCCTGGCACCCACTGAAGGTGTGGACCCCACACACTTGCAGGACTGCCTGCCTCCCAACCGCGGTGCCTCTGGGGTGGTGTGTGTGGGAGGGGGGGTCTCTGTCTTTTCTCCGGTGCCTGGGACGGGCCTGCACTGGTTTGGGGACAAGAGGAGACCCCCACTCCACTCCCCGGGCCTCTGAGAAGCCAAGACCGCGGGTTCTGAGGAGCTGGGGGTTGGGCTGAAACAGCGGCGGCGTGAGGTTTGCGGCCCTTTGCAGATCCCATGGGGAGTTGGAGGCCAGGCTGCTTTGGGGGAGAGAGAGGCCAGGCTGGAGGCTGCCGGGGGAGAGGCGACCGTCAGCCGGGGCAGCTGAATGTCCAGGATTCAGTGGCTTCAGGAAGTCTGCCTGCCCCTCCCCTGGGTTTGGGTTGCTGACGGGGGCAGTAAGTTGCTGACTGTGAGAGACCCCTGTGCCCTGCCATCCGTACTCTGGGGGAAAAACGGAGATATGTTGGCTTTGGTGTCTCCCCCCCCAAAATAAACCTCAGAATGGGACTGTATTTGGAAATAGGGTCTTTATAGATGCAATTAATTAAGGTGCAGTCATCGTGCATTCAGGGTGGGCCAGGATGCAAATCCTGGTCCCAAAAGGAGACACAGACGCGGAGGAGAAGCCACGTGGAGGCAGACGGAGGAGGCAGAGGCGGGAGTGAGGCTGCGGCCACAAGCCCAGGGACGCCTGGAGCCCCCGGGAGCCGGGAGAGGCGAGAAGGAGCCTCCCCTGGAGCCCGTGCAGGGATCTCGGCCCCGAGACTCCCGCGTCCCACACACCGGGGCTCCGGGACTGGGAGGGGACACGTTCCCTGGTGTTAGGTCCCCCGGTTTGTGGAAATGTGTTTCGGCAGCCCCTGAAAGCGCGTGTGCACGTTTAAGACATGCTCTGGGGTGCCGGGGTTGCAACACGGCAGGTAGGACATGCTGGTGTCTGCGTGGGCAATTCCGGAAGGCTGACCTTGCCTGGCTCGGGGTTCCCCGGAGCTGCTTCCTGTGGGACCCAGTCTCTCAGAGGTGGCCACGTGACTCAGGTGAGGACGAGAAATCCAGATGCTCATGGGGTCGGCCGTTGGTCACTCTCCGAGTAAACGCCGAGCTCGGGAGCCCCCGGTGGAATCCCAGACCAGGTGGGTGACGTCCTGGCCGGCGGCACCAAAGAGTCCCAAAGCCGATGGCTTGGCACACGCCGTCACGCCGGCATTCATTGTGCAACCGACCCGTAAACCGCACACGGCGACTGCCATCCACGTCTTAGCTCCACGTGTGGAAACTGTGAGGTTCCCCGGGGCCTGCGTGCACGGAGGTGGCCCGTGTCCCACCCGGAGCTCCTGCCCCTCAGAGCCAAGACCTCATGGACAGCGGCGGGAGGAACGTGGGGCTTACACGCAGCCTCGGGCGTCCACGGGTGTGACTCGCTGCGTTTGAGACGACGATGTCCCTCTCCGGTTCTTCCCTCGCCTGGAAGTCGCTGCCTGTCTCTCCTACCACTCCGCAAAGACCGCTGGCCGGTTCTGTCCACCATCCCTGCAAACATGCACGGGCCAGTCCGCTGCGAAGGTGTCCGGGGTCCCCACGCCAGAGAGCCCGGCGTTGTCCGATGCTTCCCGCGTCTTCCCGGAAAGACACGGGTCCCCGGGAAACGGGCGCCGCAGATGGGCTTGTAGACCACTCTCGCAGGCCCGCAGCCTTCTGCAAAAGGCTCCCTCGCCGCTCGGGCTCCTGGAAATCGAGCTGACGTTCCCGCCTTTGCCTCAGTGGCCTTTGTGGCCGGTGGCGGTTGCAGGCGGACAGCTGGCGTGTCACCCGGCCCATCCTGAATGTCCGTGTGTCTCCGGAGACAGAGAGCCACCTCGGGGCAAGCTTTCCAAGCCGCCCTGCAGACCCGCCGGGGAAACCTATCCTCGGGGGCGCAGGGACATCCCAAAACACGCAGACCACTGGGGAGACCCGGGATTTCCGTGGAAGGACACGGGGACGCCACCGTGGGCTTCTCCTGGCTGTCCCCAGGGCGAAACCTAGAAAGCAAGCTGACGCAGAGGCACCCGGGATGAGAAACCCCGAGCCAGAAGGGGCCCCGATGAGCTTGCCTTGCGTTCTCTGTGTGGGCCCCGGGTGTCTCCTGCAAAAAAAAAAAAAAAAAAAAGGTGTGAAAAACCTCAAAGGGGCGTCTCACGGCAAGCACGCCACACCCAAACCGCACAAGCCGGGGCCCAGAGCAGAGGAAGCCGGTCACAGTGACACCCTTCCCCGGCCGGGGCTGGGCAGGACGCCCCGCGGCCCTGAGGCCCGAGAGCGAGCGGTGAACAGGCAGAGCGCCCCGTTTTGGCAATCTCGGGGTCATCATGCCCACCATGCAGCCCCCAGCCGCTGAGAGAGGCCCACACGCCCGCCGGCTCTGCGCGGCCTCAACCCACCTCCCACGAGCTCCCCGCCCCGACCCTGCCCGCTCCGTAAGGGAGAACGCAGTTCTGCTGACACGCACAGTTTCGCTGGTTTGTTTTTTTAAAAAAAGGATGGAAAACTGTAGTCTGGTCTTGGCTGGATGTGGAGAGAGAGGGGAGAGAGAGGGGAGAGCTCAGAAAGCAGCCCCCTTGATGTCGCTTCTGATTTTTCCCAGGGAGGAGGGCAAAGATGTCTCTCTGTCTCTCTCTGTCTCTCTGTCTCAGTCTCTGTCTCTCTGTCTCAGTCTCTGTCTCTCCCTGTCTCTCTCTCTGTCTCTCTCTCTGTCTGTCTCTGTCTCTCTCTGTCTCTGTCTCTCTCCTTCTCTCTCTGTCTCTCTTTCTCTCTCTGTCTCTCTCCCTGTCTCTGTCTGTCTCTGTCTCTCTTTCTCTGTCTCTCTGTCTCTGTCTCTCTCTCTCCATCTCTCTGTCTCTCTCTCCCTGTCTCTCTGTCTGTCTCTCTCCCTCTGTCTCTGTCTCTCTTTCTCTCTCTGTCTCTCTTTCTCTCTGCCTCTCTCCATCTCTCTGTCTCTGTCTCTCTCTCCCTGTCTCTCTCTCTGTCTGTCTCTGTCTCTCTCCCTCTGTCTCTGTCTCTCTTTCTCTGTCTTTTTCTCTCTCCGTCTCTCTGTCTCTGTCTCTCTCTCTCCCTGTCTCTCTCTCTGTCTCTCTTTCCGTCTCTCTCTGTGTCTCTCTCCCTCTCTCTGTCTCTCTCTGTCTCTGTCTCTCTCTGTCTCTCTCCCTGTCTCTCTCTTTCCCTCTCTCTCTCTGTCTCTCTCTGTGTCTCTCTCTGTCTCTCTCTCCCTCTCTCTCTGTCTCTCTCTCTCTCCCTCTCTCTCTGTCTCTCTCTCTCCCTGTCTTTCTCTGCCTTTCTTTCTCTCTCTCTCTTTCTCCCTCTGTCTCTCTGTCTCTCTTTGTCTCTCTGTCTCTCTCCCCCTCTCTCTTTCTCTGCCTCTCTCTCTGTCTCTCTCCCTCTTTCTGTCTTTCTGTCTCTGTCTCTCTCTCTCTCTCCCTCTCTCTGATTTCTGAGATACCTGCTTTCCACAGACGCAGCCCATTTTATGGCAGATCCGAGACCTCATCCTCCTCACTGGCCTCTTGTCTCAGTCCGTCCAGGCTGCAGGAATAACAAAACGCCACAGCCTGGGCAGCTTATACCCAGCAGCTCTGGAGTCTGGAAGAGCGAGATCCCGGCGTGGCAGGGGCTGTGTCTGGCGGGGACTCACCTCCTGGTTCACAGACGGCGCCTTCTCGCCGTGTCCTCACGTGGTGGAAGGGGCGAGGGAGCTCTCTGGGGGCCCTTTTATTATAAGGACCCTGGTCCCATCCGGGAGGCTCCACCCTCGGGACCCCGTCACCTCCCCGAGGCCCCACCTGCCAACACCATCTCCCCGGGGGTGAGGGTTTCCACATACGGATTTTAGGGTGACACAGACATTCAGACCGTAGCACCCCTAGAACTTAAGTGACCCCAAGACTTTCAATCCTCAGCAGAACCAGTTTCTTTCCAAGCATGGGGGCCGCAGATGAAATCAATAATTTCTTGTTAATTTTATTGGGTGGGAAGACGTGCTGCAGTTTTTTTGTGGTTGACAAGAAACCTCTACACGTGAAAGATTTATATGCAAGTCTTTGCAGGCAAGATGTTACGATGTGTGCTGCTTGCTTTAAAACTCTCAGCAGACACACGCTTGCACACGTGTATGTACACGCGTGTGCACATATATGTACATGCATACTTCAGGGCATTGGATCAATAATATTGCAGGATGTTGGTTACAGAGCACGGTGGAAGCTGAGTGAAGGCAACACAGCGTTTCAGTACATCAGTCTGCTTGTAATACCTTTTGCGTATTTGAAAACACAAGGGGAAACAAGGTGTCCTGTTGGCAAACGGGCCCCGGGAAGACTTTGCTGGTTGCAAGGGGTTTCGCTGGAGGCTGCAGACCCTGTCGGTTCAGAGTTGTTGAGTAGGGAAGGAGCAAATGTTCCTAATCACACTGTTGCTCGTTTATTTTGTTTCATTTTGAGACCGAGTCTCACTCTGTCGCCCGGGCTACAGTGCCGTGGCGTCAGCCTCGCTCACAGCAACCTCAAACCCCTGGGCTCAAGCAATCCTCCTGCCTCAGCCTCCTCCCGAGTAGCTGGGACTACAGGCACGTGCCACCACACCCGGCTAATATTTTTAGTTGGCCAATTAATTTCTTTCTATTTTTTTTTTTTGAGACAGAGTCTCGCTCTGTTGCCCAGGCTAGAGTGAGTGCCGTGGCATCAGCCTCGCTCACAGCAACCTCAAACGCCTGGGCTCAAGCAATCCTCCTGCCTCAGCCTCCTCCCAAGTAGCTGGGACTACAGGCATGCACCACCATGCCTGGCTAATTTTTTCTATATATATTAGTTGGCCAATTAATGTCTTTCTGTTTTTTATAGTAGAGACGGGGTCTCGCTCTTGCTCAGGCTGGTTTGGAACTCCTGACCTTGAGCAATCCGCCCGCCTCGGCCTCCCAGAGAGCTAGGATTACGGGCGTGAGCCACTGCACCTGGTCGAATTTTTTTTTTTTTTTTGACAGATGTAGTGAGACATCATTTCCAAATTGTAACACACGCCTATTTCAAGCGTGCGGCGTGGACAGTTGCTTTGTGGAGCTGTGTGCACCACACATGGCAACCCAGCCTCCCATTTCCAGCCTCCACATTTCCAACGCCCCAGAAGGACGCCCGGCAGACGTTGACGGCCACCGTTCCTCTCTGCTCCCAGCTCTGGACAACCACACATCTGCTTTCTGCCCCTGTACACCCGTCTTTTCCACGCAAGCGACACGCTCTTGGCATCTGCTCACTGTGACATGACAGGATGTGTTGGAGGCTCGTGTGTGAGGCAGCCTCGATCCGGAGTCTGTCCCTTGTCACCACCGGTCAGATTTGCAACCTGGGGGGGGGGAGTTGCGACCACCTTCTGTCAAACAACTCACCTGTGGCTCTCAATCCTGTAACCATTCCTGGGTGGTTTTTATGGGAAAATAAAAATTTAAAAAAGAGAAAACTATAGACTGGATTAAAAACGATCCCATAGGAAGGCAGACTTTGGTCAAATGCTCCCCCAAATGGGCTGAAATGGCCACGCCGGGGCGGAGTCTGCCTTTGGGTCGCAGGGGGCCGTGAGATGGGGTTTCCTCTCTCTCCGGAGAGGATGACTTAGGGAGGGGACTTCAAAGATCCACCAAGACGACTTGAGAATTTCGACTTGAGAATTTCGCTGTTGCTCAACCAAACAGAGACACCACTGGGGTCGGCGTGAAAACTCTTCCACTTCTGCCCCTCACTTGGTGGCCTTTGATCCCGGTCTGCAAATCCGCCTCCGTCCTCCTACGATGCCAAAGCAATCCTTTTAGTGCTGTTGAAAATACCTCTCGGGGAGGTATAAATGTGAGATAAGTTTTCGGGGAAGGGAGGTTCCTAGAGAGGGTAAACACGTTGAATGAGGACGGTGAGGCTGTTTTCATGTTATTTTTTAAATTGTTTTAGTTTTTAAGTATTTTTGCATGCATCCCGGTTGTGCACAGGAGTTTAAACGGAGGTCCCTGGGACTCGTGGAGCCCTCCCCTATGTGGGGCGAATCGCAGCCTCTCCCCCAAGAGTGAGCTGGTTTTTCCCAACACCGTGGGGCGGGTTTTGGGGGCCCGTTTCACAGAAGAACAAACTGAGGCTTCTCAGAAAGAGGTCACGTGGTTTCTGCGGGGTCCAGGAGCCAGACAGTAGGATAACCAGGCCGGTCCCAGAACCCAGGCCTCAATGCCTGCAGGAACCCGGTGTGGGTGTGTTCATGCCCACCAAAAAGGAACCAAACGGGAAAGGATGAATCCCTAACGTGAGGGTTATCCGGGGCCCAGCCACCCTAGTTCCTGCTTTTGCAGTTCAGTCATTTCTCCCTAAGGAACATCTTCTGAGAGTATCGGGGAAAACCAGATTAACCCTTTGCGCTCGCTTGCTTTTTTTTTTCCCTCAATTCCTTTATCCTCCTTGGGATTTGGTTTTTTTAAATTCCCCAGACTTTACAAAGCGTGGCAGTAGAATAAAAAACGGGAGTTTCTTTTCATGCAAGCTTATTTATTTGGATTTTTCTTTTTTTTTTTTAGATTTCAAATTGTTGATATGTTCAAAGAGTCATTTTAATCTCTGTACTTTTTGCTAGCCGTGTCGAGTCACACTGGACATGCAGGTGCAAAGGGTTAATTAAAACTCCGGCCGGCCCATTTGGGACAGAGGGAAGCAGAAACTTCTCAGTGGAAAAGGGGTGATTATCGGGAGGGAGCTGCAGGCCTTGGGGAGACGGTGAAGTTCGAGCCCCGTCTGGGGAGGGCTGAGCGCGTCCTAACGTGCCCAAGTCCCTAGTTGTGACAAGGGACGTCAGGGACGTGCAATGTCCACGGGAGGCGGGAGGAGGTGAGGGTGTGGGGGGCGGATCCCCACGATCTCTGCAGCTCTCCTGTGAACCGACAACGGCTGCAAAACGGACAGTCTGTTTTTTAAAACCTGAGACGGGCGGGCGCGTGCACAGAACAACACAGGTGTGGTTGAGGCTCGGCTCTGGACAGCGGGGACTGACCTCCGCTAACATCTTCAGCGGTGAGAGTGGAAATGACACAGGGACTGGTCCTCAAAGGTGTTGATCTGTAGTGAATGGTTTTGAACCCGTTACTAAAAATAAATAAAATAGGCCGGGCGCGGTGGCTCACGCCTATAACCCCAGCACTCTGGGAGGCCGAGGTGGGCGGATTGCTCGGGGTCAAGAGTTCGAAACCAGCCTGAGCAAGAGCAAGACCCCGTCTCTAGTATAAATAGAAAGAAATTAATTGGCCAACTAATATATAGAGAAAAAAAAATTAGCCGGGCATGGTGGCGCATGCCTGTAGTCCCAGCTACTTGGGAGGCTGAGGCAGGAGGATTGCTTGAGCCCAGTAGTTTGAGGTTGCTGTGAGCTAGGCTGACGCCACGGCACTCACTCTAGCCTGGGCAACAAAGCAAGACTCTGTCTCAAAATAAATAAAATAAATTAATTAAATAAATAAATAAATAAAATAAAACCGATGGGCGGGGAGTGGTGGCTCACGCCTGTAATCCCAGCACTTTGGGAGGCCGAGGAGGGAGGATCGCTTGAGGCCAGGAGTTCGAGACCAGCCTGGGCAACATAGCAAGACCCCCCCATCTCCATAACTTTAAAAATTAGCCGTGTGGGGCAGTGCACGCCTGTAGTCCCAGCTACTCGGGAGGCTGAGGCAGGAGGATCGCTTGAGCCCAGGAGATGGAGGCTGTAGTGAGCAAGGCTGACGCCACGGCACTCTAGCCTGGGGGACAGAGTGAGACCCTGTTTCAAAGAAAAATAAAAAAGAAGAAGTAAGGATGGAGTGAAAAATGTATCCTGTATCATGCCTACATGCACATGCACCATACACATATGTGTGCATGCAGAGACATACATCGGTTTACATGCACGCATGTATGTTAGTCTCCCAGGACCACCGTAAGACGTCAGTGGCTCACAGGACAGGAACATGTCTTCCCCCGGTTCGGTGGGTGCCAAGGGGACACAGCCCTGGATCTCGGACTGCAGCCTCCGGGGCTGGGAGAGGAAGGACGTCCGTTGTCTTAAGCTCCCCAACTTTGGGGTCACTTGTACGGCAGCCCCAGGACACCCACACAGGTCCCAGTCCCCACAGCCACCCCATAGCTGCTGGCCCGGCCCCTCCTGCCCTGCAGCTGTGGGAGCTGCCGCTGCCCCGCCCCCCACCCTGTCCCGTCTCCCACCCCCAGCCCACTCGGGGCAAGGTGGCCGCACGCTCCCCACCATGGGGCCCTCAGAGCATCTCCCCACAACGTGAGTCAGCACCGAGCCCAACCCACTGCACACCATCGCTCAGCCCAGCGGGGTTGGGGGGGGCTTAGGGCTAGGGTTAGGGTTAGGGTTAAGGGTTAAGAGTTAGGTTTGGGGTAGGGGCAGGGTTTAAGTTTAGGGTTACAGTTAAGGGTTAGGTTTGGAGTAGGGGCAGGGTTTAAGTTTAGTGTTATGGTTAAGGATAAGGGTTAGGTTTGGGGTTGGGGCAGGGTTTAAGTTTAGGGTTAGGGTTAAGGGGTAGGATTAGGGTTAAGCATTAGGGAAAAGAGTAGGCTTAAGGGTTGGGGTTAAGGGTTAGGGTTAAGGGTTAAGTTGGGATAGAGGTAGGGGTAAGGGAAGTGGCAGAGGTAGGATTAGGGTTAAGGAGCAAGGGTATAGTTATGAGTGAAGGATTAGGGGTAAAGTTAGGGTTAGTGTTTAGGGGTAGGGGTAGGGTTAAGTGTTCGCTTTGGGGTATTGTTAGGGGCTAAGGTTAAGATTTAGGTAAGGTTAAGGGGTAGGGTGAGTGTTACGCTTTTGGGTTAAGGAGTACAGGTCATTTTAGGGTAGGGTACTGATGGATTATGGTTAGTGTTAGGGTTAAAGGTTAGGGTTGGAGTAGTGTTAGGGTTTAAGGGTAAGCATTTGTGGTAAGGGTTTAAGTTCGGGCCGGGGTAGGGTTTGGGTTGTGCTCATGGGCATCTTACTGCATTTCGAAATCCCATGGCAGTTACCAGATACCTCTTCTCCACTCGGACTCTCTGTCCAGATCCTTATTTTTCCATCCGTGAAGGAGAGCATGGAGTCCAGCTTTTGATTTTTCGAGTTCTGATGCTGATATTTATTAAGTGCTTGTGAACTGGAGCAAATGTTCGTGTCTTCCTCAACCCCACCACTTTTCGAATGACAGTGGTTGTCTAATGGCAGGAGGCCGACTCTGGAGTCCAGTCCTCTCTGGTCCTGCATTGAGGAGACTGTCCGTTAATCCTAGGGTGTGGTCTGCCATTCATTAAGGAACAGGTGAGGGCCGGGCGCGGCGGCTCACGCCTGTCACCCCAGCACTCTGGGAGGCCGAGGCAGGAGGATCGCTCGAGGTCAGGTGTTCGAAACCAGCCTGAGCAAGAGACTCTGTCTCAAAAAAACACAAAAATAATAAGAACATTTGCACAAAAGTCTACAATTTCAAAAACAGCCTTCGGGGGTCAAAGATCATTGATCTTCCCCCCAGCATGTGTGGGACCCCTGAGTCCCCCATTTCTTTACCGAGAGCAGCACATCTGGTCTTGGCCACAAACTTCACACGCTGCACGGCTGGACGGCCGGAAACCACGTGAGCGATTTTAAACCACCCAAGCGTGACCATTCCTACCTCGAATGTGTTTTCTCCTTACAATGTGCTCTTTTTTTGTTTTTATTTTTTTTTGAGACAGAGTCTCTCTCTTTTGCCCGGGCTAGAATGCCGTGGCGTTCTATCAGCCTCGCTCACAGCAACCTCAGACTCCTGGGCTCAAGTGATCCTCCTGCCTCAGCCTCCACCCGAGTAGCTGGGACTACAGGCATGCGCCACCATGCCCGGCTGATTTTTTTCTCTATATATTTTTAGTTAGCCAATTAATTTCTCTCTATTTTTTTAGTAGAGACGGGGTCTCGTTGTTGCTCAGGCTGGTCTCGAACTCCTGACCTTGGGCAATCCTCCCGCCTCGGCCTCCCAGAGTGTACAATGTGCTTTTAACCCTGCAAAACACGTGCTATGCAAAGGAAATCTCATCTCAACGACTCCTATTGCCGGCCGGCGGTTAGCAAAGAAGGCTACTTTCGGGTCTCAAGTTGCATTTCTGGGGTAAGACTCGTGGTTGATATTTCTGCCTGCGAAAACTGCATTTCCTGTCTGGCCCTCTGGGCTTCGTGGCTGCAGAGTGGTCAGCCGACGGGGGGACTTCCCCAGGCAGCAACTGCGGCCGGGAGGAAGGTGCCGAGCTGCGTTTGCTTGTCTCCACCACTCTTTACTGTCTGGTGGCATGTGGACACTATGCCACCTACAGGAGATAAAATAAAGACATAAGAAAGAGGGCTCTCTGGGAACCCCCAGGGCACGAGGGCAAACTGCTCTGCAAATAAACACCTGTGACAGAGGAAGGACAGCAGAGACGATATTCCCATAGGCCCAGCCTTCGGGGGAGCTTAGCTTGCCAACTACACAAGTCACCTCATAGCTTCAGAAGGAAATGAAATACACACCCCAGGCGACCAGAACAGCTTTTTGTTGTAGGGTGGAAGATTCCAGTGGGGAATTTTGTGAGTCAACTGGACTGGGCCATGCGGCGCCCACATGTTTGGGGGGGGGATATTATTTTTGGGTATGTGTGCAAGGGGGCATTTCTGGAAGAGATTAGCTATCTGCAGACTGAATTTATAATATATATATCATGTAACGATATTTATATTATATATAATTTATAATTTTATATTGTATCTGAATTTCTCTCTTTTTTGTTATTTTATTTTATTTTATTTTATTTTATTTTATTTTATTTTATTTTATTTTATTTTATTTTATTTTATTTTAAGACAGTCTGGCTCTGTTGCCCGGGCTAGAGTGCCGTGGTGTCAGCCTAGCTCACAGCAACCTCCAACTTTTGGGCTCAAGCGATCCTCCTGCCTCAGCCTCCCGAGTAGCTGAGACTGCAGGCATGCGCCACCATGCCCGGCTAATTTTTTTATTTTGAGTAGACACGGGGGTCTCGCTCTTTCTCAGCCTGGTTTCGAACTCCTGACCCTGAGTGATTCTCCCACCTTGGCTTCCCAGAGTGCTGGGATTACAGGTGTGAGCCACCGTGCCCTGCCCAAACCCGTTTTATTTGCACATCACTACATGATATATCAATTATACATAATCTTTGCATTATATCATTTATAATTGTATATCGTATATAAATCTCTTTTATAATATATCGTGTATCCATGTGCATGTCTATATATTTCTGGTTCTGTTTCTCTGAAAACCCTAACACAAAGACACAAACAAAGTCACAAGGAAAACGACAGACACGTGTTCAGAGCTAACTCACAGGCTGGACCGAAATTTCTCCTGGAAACAATAAGAAAACAGACCACGGACTCGATAAGGTGCACAGTAGGTGAGGGGACGGCCCAGGTGGTCAGGAGACTTGTAGAAAAACACGGCCAGTGTCCGTCTTGCAGAGGAAGTTTCTCCAGGAAGCCACCGTGACACTGAGCTCCTTATCCGACAGGTAGCAGGGCCCCACAACCTGGCAAACCCACGGCGAGCAAAGCCACGGGCACGCCGCCCTCCCTGCCCCCGGCCCTCCTTCTGGGCATCCACCCCATGGAAACAGGACAGTTACTGCCGCACCGTTTGTAGAGGGAAAAAGAAAAGTGCTGGAAGGTGCACCGAGACCAGCTCCCGGGGAGCTCACGGGAAGGATGAGTTAGACCCGCACCCAGTGGGTTTTCAAGTGTTCGGCCTTAATAAAAGGGACAAGTTGCAGAGAAAAACACAAAGGTGTGCAAAGGTGACTGCACCATGCCTCAGGTATGCTGGGGTAGCGGGTGGGTTGGCTTCTCCATGTCCCCCGCCCCCCGCCCCCGGAGCCTGGGAGTGGGGCTTTATTTGGAAATAGGGTCTTTGGGGTATAATTAAGCATGTCCAGATGAGGCCATGCTGGATCAGGGAGGGCCGTGACCCCAGTGACAGGTGGAATATAAGAGACAGCAGAGGGGACAGAGACGCGGAGGAGAAGCCCCGTGGAGGCAGACGGAGGAGGCAGAGGCGGGAGTGAGGCTGTGGCCACAAGCCCAGGGACACCTGGAGCCCCCGGGAGCCGGGAGAGGCGGGAAGGAGCCTCCCCCGGAGCCCGTGGAGGGAGCGCGGCCCCCAGACTCCCGCGTCCCACACTCCCGGGCTCCGGGACCGGAAGGGGGACACGGTCCTGTGGTTTCAGGCCCTGATTTGCAGGGTTTGCTACCAACAGTGCCACCCTGGGGTTGGACACTCCTGCCAACACTTGTGCCTGTCTACAAAATTAGGGTCCTCCCATTTGGTCTTCTATGGAGAAAGACAATTTCCTTTGCTGTCATTTCTTTGAGGTTTAACAATTTACCTGTATGACGTTTTATTGACTTGTCCTCCAGTCTGTAAACTTGTGGTCTCCCTGCATTGCTTCAAAACTAAGAGTTATTCCTCTAAATATCTGAAATCTGAATCTAGGTGCTGTCAGAATTTTTCTCAATTTTTTTTTTAAATCTAAGGCATCGAAATATACATATCAAAGGCTTGAGGGTTTTTCCCCCCATTTATTTAACTCTAACTTCTCCCAGTACCGTTTTTTTTCATTTTCCCATAAGGCGTTGCACATAGTTTGTTAGATTTACTTCTGGGTGCAGTTTTTTTTTTTTTTTAACATTTTATTTGAAATCATTAGATTCGCAAAGGCTGGGAACATGGTGCCTGGAATGTCCAGGCCACTCTCAGGTTACCCCAGAGCACGTGGAGTTTGATCTAATCACAGTTGTCACCGGGCTGAGCACCCCACAGCCCGCAGGGAGGGGCCCCTGCCCCCAACAGTGGGCAGTCTGGGGGACTGGGGTGCAGGCGGGACCCCGGAACACCCCGGACTCACTGTGCCAGCGGGGATCCCCCATGTCCGAGCCCCCCACCACCCGCGGGGAACCCCCATGTCTGCGCCCCCCTACCCGCGGGGAACCCCCACCTCTGCGTCCCCTACCACCTGCAGGGACCCCCCACGTCCGCGCCCCCTACCACAGGAGGGGAACCCCCACGTCCGCGCCCCTACCAGCCGCAGGGAACCCCCACATCTGCGCCCCCTACCGCCTGCAGGGACTCCCCATGTCTGCGCCCCCCACCACTGGAGGGGAACCCCCACGTCCGCGCCCCCGACCACCTGCAGGGACCCCCCCACGTCTGCGAGACTCACGGCGCCCACAGGAGCCACCCCCAGACTGTACCCCAAGTTCCGTGGAGACCCCCCCACGTGTTTGCTTCACCTTTGTCCACGGGGACCCCCCAAGTCTGTGCCCCTACCGCCCGCGGGGAACCCCCATGGCAGTGCCCCTGACACTGCACCCAGGGGGATCCCCCGTGTCTGTGCCCTGCATCTCCTGGGGGCCCCCCAAATATGGGCTCCCCACCGCGCCCGCGGGGACCCCCAGGTCTGCGCCCCCGAAGTGCCCTCGAGAACCGTGCGGTCTGTACCCCACACCGCCCCCCCCCGAGGACCCCAACGTGTGCACCCCCAACTCCTTCAGGGACCCCCATATCTGCTTCTCCACCAACCGCAGGGACCCCCATATCTGCACCCCCCACCGCGCACTCAGGGGGCCCTCAAGTCTGCGCCCCACACTGCCCGGGGGGACAGCGTCTTGTCTGCACCCCCAAAGCACCCCCGGCGAGCCCCACGTGTGCGCTTGTTTGGGGCCCCCATCCCTTGGAGCCCCCAAACCCGCCAGCACCGCCTCCCAGCCGCGCAGGCGCAGAACGTCCCTGCGGGCGGGGCGGGGCGGGGCGGGGCGGGAGAGCGCGGCCTCGTGGGCGGGGCGAGGGGCGGAGGGCGGGGCGACGGCAGGAGGGCGGGGCTTCCCAGCGGAGGAAGGACGGGGTCGGGGCGGGGCCCGGAGTGGGCGTGGTCAGACTCGCCCCGCCCCGAGGAAGCCCCGCCCTCCGCCGGGTCCTTCCTGCGCGCGCGGCAGTGCGCCTGCGCCGGCGCGGGTCGTGCGTGCGGCGCGGACGGGGTGCGGGTTGCCATGGCGCTGTGCCCGGTGCTCGGGAAGCTGCTGCGGAAGCGCGTGGTGCTGGCCAGCGCGTCCCCGCGGCGCCGCGAGATCCTCAGCAACGCGGTGCGCGGCCGGGGGCGGGGGCGGGGGCGGGGACCCGGCAGGGGGTGGTGACCGTTAGGGAGCCGGGGACACGGGGGTGGGGGGCCTAGTGACCAGGGTGGGGGGGCCTAGTGACCAGGGTGGGGGCCTAGTGACCACAAGTGACCCGGTGGAGGGGCCTAGTGACCGTTAGGGACCGGGGGAGACCTAGTGACCGGGGTGGGGGGCCTAGTGACCGGGGTGGGGGGCCTAGTGACCAGGGTGGGGGCCTAGTGACCGGGGTGGGGGGCCTAGTGACCAGGGTGGGGGCCTAGTGACCGGGGTGGGGGGCCTAGTGACCGGGGTGGGGGCCTAGTGACCAGGGTGGGGGCCTAGTGACCGGGGTGGGGGCCTAGTGACCAGGGTGGGGGCCTAGTGACCAGGGTGGGGGCCTAGTGACCGGGGTGGGGGCCTAGTGACCAGGGTGGGGGCCTAGTGACCGGGGTGGGGGGCCTAGTGACCGGGGTGGGGGGCCTAGTGACCGGGGTGGGGGGCCTAGTGACCAGGGTGGGGGCCTAGTGACCACAAGTGACCCGGTGGAGGGGCCTAGTGACCGTTAGGGACCAGGGGAGACCTAGTGACCGGGGTGGGGGGCCTAGTGACCAGGGTGGGGGCCTAGTGACCACAAGTGACCAGGTGGAGGTACCTAGTGACCGTTAGGGACCAGTAGAGGACACCTAGTGACCGGGGTGGGGGCCTAATGACCACAAGTGACCAGTATAGGGACCTACCTAGTGACTGCTAGTGACCAGCATACAGACCTAGTGACTGCTAGTTACCAGCATGGGGGCCTAGTGACTGCTAGTGACCAGGTGGAGGGACCTAGTGACTGCTAGTGACCAGGTGGAGGGACCTAGTGACTGCTAGGGACCAGGGGAGACCTAGTGACCCCAGGGGAGGGGGCATACTGACCAGGGTGGGGGCCTGGTGACCACAAGTGACCAGTATAGTGGCCTAGTGACTGCTAGTGACCAGCATTCAGACCTTGTGACTGCTAGTGACCGGGGTGGAGGGACCTAGTGACCACTAGTGACCAGGGCAGACCGAGTGGCCCGGGTGGGGGCCTGGAGACCACAAGTCACCAGGGTAGGGGCCTAGTGACTTCTAGTGACCAGCATTCAGACCTAGTGACTGCTAGTGACCGGGGTGGAGGGACCTAGTGACTGCTAGTGACCAGCATTCAGACCTAGTGACTGCTAGTGACCGGGGTGGAGGGACCTAGTGACCCCTAGTGACCAGGGTAGACTGGGTGGCCCAGGTGGGGGCCTAGTGACCCCTAGTGACCAGGGCAGACCGGGTGGCCCGGGTGGGGGCCTGGAGACGGTGGCCTAGTTAGGGTGGGGTCTCTCAGCGGTAGGGAAGGGCTTGTGGGGCCTTAGGAAAGGGGTCTGTGTGATTCAGGGGCTCAGGTACGAGGAATGGAGTCCAGGGATCTAGTGACGCTCAGGCGCAGCCCCGCACAGGTGCCAGCGGGGCGTGGGGACCCCTCACTGGCGCTATTACCCCACTGCGGTTGAGGCCCACATTCCTGTACCCCAGACTCACACAGGCCCCCCCAGGAGCTGTCCGTCCTGTGTATTACCGCACCACGATGACACCATCAGTTCTGGAATTCTGCTGAATTTTGCATGTGCGAACCCTTTTCGTTGGCTGCCCTGACCTTGGGTGGCCCCTGGGCGCCCTCTGACCTCCTCCCTGGCGCTGTGCCCCATGCCCAATCAATCCTCCCCTGTGGCCTCTTGGTTCCGGGCCTCCTCCCTGCAGGTCCACTCGGGTCGGGCCCAGGGTCAGTCCCTAACTGGGGGTGGGCAGGTACTAAAGCTACACCAACGGACCAGGTCGCTGCCAGGGGGAGGGGCAAGATTGTAGGAAAAATGACGTTCTCTGCAAATCTTGAACCTTCCGGTCGGTGCTCTTGGGTTCTTTCGCCACCCTGCTAGACACGTGCTCTTTCCTTGCAGGGTCTGAGGTTTGAGGTGGTTCCCTCCAGGTTCAAGGAGAAGCTGGACAAAGCCTCATTCCCCACCCCCTACGCGTACGCCGTGGAGACCGCCAAGCAGAAGGCCTTGGAGGTGGCCAACAGGATGCATCAGGCAAGGGACCCTCTTCCTCCAGAGTTCTTTTGGTTTTCAGGTTTCTAATAGGAAGGCTATAAATAAATCTCAGTTACGATACGCAGTTAACGCCACTTATGTTATAATGTAATGTGCTGTTTTAATTAATGTAATAGTATCATTGACAACATAGAATTAATGGGCCTTACCTGTTACTAGGGGTTATAATGTAATATCTAATTAATACATAGTATCGTTTATGATGTAGAATTAATATAGCTTGTTACTGTGTGTTACTTTGCAATATTTTATTGCAATTAATATAATAGTATCATTTATAGAATTAGGTGGTTTATCAGTTGCTACATGCTACCATGTAATATACTATTATAATTAATATGGGACTATCATTTAGGATACAGCATCAATATAGCTTATCTGTTACTGTGTGTCTTGTAATATACTGTTGCAATTAACATAATATCGGTTATAATATAGAATTAATGTATCTTAATATTACTATTTGTTCTAATGTGATGCACTGTTTCTTTTTTGTTTGCTTGTTTTTGTTTTTGAGCCAAGAGTCTCACTTTGTTGCTCAGGCTAGAGTGCCGTGGCGTCAGCCTACTGTGTTTCCTCGAAAATAAGACAGGGTCTTATATTTATTTTTCCTCAAGAAGACACCCTAGGGAGTTATTTTCAGGGGGTGTGTTATTTTTTTTAAGGATGGTACAACCATCTACATTTATTCAAATGGAGTTAAGTGGTCTTCTTCTGTAACATCATCCTCACTCTCCAAACCCCGAATTCCATCCTGAATTTCTTGTGACTCTATTTCCTTTGGCCCCAATCTCTCCTGTGGAGCATTAGAGCTCTCACGGGGCGGATGAGAAGGGCTGCTCGTGTTCTTTCCCGCTCTGCGACGACACGCACGGGTTGTGCAGACGCGCTGCGCAGCCACACCCGTCACTAGGGCTGATTTTCGGGGTAGGGCTTCCATGGCGCACATGCTTAGAAATCCTGCTAGGGCTAATTTTATGGGGAGGTCTTATTTTGGGGGAAGCATGGGTAGTTCACAGCAACCTCAAACTCCTGGGCTTAAGCGATCCTCCTGCCTCAGCCTCCCGAGTAGCTGGGACTACAGGCATGCACCATGCCCGGCTAATTTTTTTCTATGTATTTTTAGTTGGCCAATTAATTTCTATTTTTTTAGTAGAGATGGGGTCTCGCTCTTGCTGAGGCTGGTTTTGAACTCCTGACCTTGAGCGATCCTCCTGCCTCGGCCTCTCAGAGTGCTGGGATTACAGGCGTGAGCCTTCGCGCCCGGCCTGATGCATTGTTATAGTATCATTTAAGGCAGCCGTCCCCAACCGTCTTTGGCACCAGGGACCATTTTTATGGAGGACAATTTTTCCAGGGACCGGGAATCGTGGGGATAGTTTTGGGATGATTCAAGCTCATTACATTTATTGTGTGCATTAGTTCTTTTACTATTACATTGTAATATTTAATGAAACAATTACACGGCTCACTGGTAGATTGGGGACCCCTTAGGTTCTAGGATTAAGGCAGCTCATCTGTTACTACTGTGTGTTACAATGTAACTTACCGTTGCAATTCATATAATAAATACGTTAGAGTTAATGTATGTATTGTTATGGATAAATGAGTAGTGATGGTTGGTTTTTTTTCGGTGGAATAGTTGGAATGACTCATATTCAGGTGCAAAGTAAGGTCAAGGTTGTGTACATGTTTCACATGAGTGCTTCCAGCTCCAGGGCTGAATTCTCAACTTGGATTTGTTTTATCATCCTAAATACCATGTTTCTCCGAAAATAAGACCTACCCATAAAATAAGCCCTAGCAGGATGTCTAAGCATGTGCGCAATAGAAGCCCTACCCCGAAAATCAGCCCTAGTGACCAGGGTGGCTATGAAAATCAGCCCTGGTGATGGGCGTGGCTATGAAAATCAGCCCTAGTGATGGGCGTGGCTATGAAATCAGCCCTAGTGGTGGGCGTGGCTATGAAAATCAGCCCTACTGATGGGTGTGGCTGTGAAGTCAGCCCTAGTGATGGGCGTGGCTATGAAAAGCAGCCCTAGTGATGGGCGTGGCTATGAAAATAAGCTCTAGTGGTGGGCGTGGCTATGAAAAGCAGCCCTAGTGGTGGGCGTGGCTATGAAAATCAGCCCTGGTGATGGGCGTGGCTATGAAAAGCAGCCCTAGTGATGGGCGTGGCTATGAAAATAAGCACTGGTGATGGGCGTGGCTATGAAAAGCAGCCCTAGTGATGGGCGTGGCCATGAAAATCAGCCCTAGTGGTGGGCGTGGCTATGAAAATAAGCCCTGGTGATGGGCTGGCTGTGCATCTGCACAACCCATGCGTGTCCTCGTGGAGCGGGAAAGAAGACGAGCAGCCCTTCTCATTCCCCCGTGATGGAGAGGAGAGATCGGGGCCGATGGTTTTAAAGGAAATAGAGTTGCAAGAAATTCGGGATGGAATTTGGGGTTTGGAGAGTGAGGATGATGTTCCAGAAGAAGACGACTTCACTCTATTTGAATCAATGTAGATGGTTGTACCGTACAAGCCGTAGGGTGTCTTCTTGAGAAAAAATAAATATAAGACCCTGCCTTATTTTTTCAGAAACACGGTACCTTTTCCTCGCACAAGTGAGTGGGTCAAAAACCTTGTGGCCGTAATTCAGGATGGCTGGGGGGGGTTGGGCCCCACACCAGGCGCACCCCATGAAAGAAGGAAAACCCCAGGGAGCACGTGGGGGCGGGCCGCCTTGGGGACACACTCCTGTCCCTGCTGGGGCCACCGGGGGCGCCCGGAATCGCTCTCCAGGGCAGCCCGCCCCGAACTCCCACCGGGGCTGGTGCATGCCCACGGCGCGGTGCGCAGTGTCTGTGTGCCACGCCCCGGGGAAGGGCCCTGCTAGGCCTGACGGCCGCTTCCTCTGCAGAAAGACCTGCGGACGCCGGACGTGGTCATCGGGGCGGACACCATCGTGGTAAGGCCCCTCCCCGCCCCTCCGGTCCGCTTTGCGAGTTCCACGCGGCTCGGCTTGTTTCTGACCTTAACCGTTCAGGCAGCCCAATCTCGGGGAGCCGGCACCCCCCGGGAACGGGCTGCCTCCGCCCGTGCGGCCGGGTGCGCCCTTCCTGCCGCCCCCGCCGACTCGCGGCACGCACGCCGTGTGGCTCCCACAACCGACGGGGCGCGCTCAGGTTTCGGGGGCTAGACGTCCCTCCGACACGAAGGTGTGGGCAGGGCCGGCCCTTCCGGAGGCTCGAAGGGACAGCCCGTCGTTCTCGGCCTCTCTCCAGTTCCCGTGGCTCCAGGCAGGTCCTGGCGGTGGCCCCGCACCTCCCCGATGTCTGCCGCTGTCCTTACCTACTCAGCCTTCTCTGCCCGCACCTCCCCAATCTCCGCCTCTGTCTTTACGTGCGCAGCCTTCCCTGCCCGGCGCGTGTCTGCGTCGGGATTTCCCTCTTCTGTAAGTCCACGCCTCCTTGGGTCTCGGGGCCCCCCTCCCCTGTGCTACCGTCTGACCTCAGTTTAACTAATGACCTCTGCAAAGGCCCCATTTCCAAGTGAGGCCATGGCCCGAGGTGCCGGGGTGAGGTCTCGGGCGGAGGTTCTGGAAGGGGCGATTCCTTCCGCCCACGAGGCGTGTTTGGGCTCTAGGGAGTGGGCTGTGCGTGGGAGCCGTCATCCCCGCCTCTCTGCCGTGCGCGGGCCTCCCTCGTGCCCAAGCCCAGGCCCCTCTCCCCGCCGGCTTATGCAAGACTCGCCCAGGCAGCTCAGACTCCACCGCAGGGGCTGCAAGTGTGCACGTTTCAAACAGTGCAGGGCAGCAAGCACCGGACGGGCGATCGGGTCCTCCTTGCTCCGTGTGGCTGAAGTCCGAGGTGTCCCGGTGCCTGCCGGCAGGAAGGAAACCCTGTTTGTGGCTAAGGAGTAAAGAAGTCTCCATGGGAGTTACTCATCTTTCTTTCTTTCTTTAGATACAGGGTCTTGCTCTGCAGTCCAGGCTGGAGTGCTGTGGTGCAGTCGTAGCTCACTGCAGCCTCAAACTCCTAGGATTAGGCGATCCTCCTGCCTCAGCCTCCCTCCTGAGTAGCTGGGACTACAGGCATGCGCCACCATGCCTGGCTGATTTTTTCTATATATTTTTAGTTGCCCAGTTAGTTTCTTTCTATTTATAGTAGAGACGGGGTCTCACTCTTGCTCAGGCTGGTCTGGAACTCCTGACCTTGAGCAATCCTCCTGCCTCGGCCTCCCAGAGTACTGGGATCACAGGCGCGAGCCGCTGGGCCTGGCCCAGAACCGACTTGTTACAAGTGGCCGGTGGGGCTGTGGGCGGACGGGCTGGGGTGGGGACCGACGCCCTGTGGCCCTGTCGTCCCGCAGACGGTGGCGGGGCTCATTCTGGAGAAGCCGGTGGACAAGCAGGACGCCTACAGGATGCTGTCCAGGTGGGACCACCGTGGCTGCGGAGCCTCCCGGGCGCGCTCTGCCTCCGAAACACCTGGGAGGGGGTGGGGGTGGGCGGGGTCAGGCTGCAGCTCCCCCCTCCCTGGGTGATGAAGGTGGAGCCGGCTGGCCGTGACCCTTGACCCCGCAGTCCCGTCCTCAGCCGCCTGTGTGTCCCGCCCACGGCCGTCACCCGTGGGATACGGAGTGGCAGCTTCTCAGTGCCTGCCCTGGGGCAGCCATCATCGTCCTGTCCGGCCACCTGCCCCGGGGAGCCCCAGCACCCGAGCCCTCGGGGTGGGAGGGGCCGTCGCTCAGCCGGGGTCCCGCGGCACTGACCCCAGCCTGCCCCGCGCCCGAGCCCGGCCCTTGGCGCCGCCGGACGTCAGCCGTGCCCTGGCCACCCCGCCCAGGGCCGGCGTCTCGCGCGGTCCCAGCGCACGGAGCACCCGCCTTGCGCAAAGGCCCGGCCCTGGGTTCCCGGAGCTGCGTTGGCGGCGGGCGCAATCGAGGGCCGGCGGTTGTGTTGCAGGCTGAGCGGGCAGGAGCACAGCGTGTTCACAGGCGTCGCCATCGTGCACTGCAGTAGCCGAGGTAACCGGACGCCGCCGGGCACGGGCACCTGGGGTGGGGCACAGGGGGGACCCCTGGGGCTTTGGAGGAGTCCGATGGCTCACGCCCAGCGGGTGCTTTGCTCTTGTCCTGCCGGGGAAGGTTGGTGCCCCGATTTGACGCATCCAGGTAAAAGGAAAATCTACAGTTCATCTTGTACTGGCCCAGGATACTTCTGACACCACCTGGTGCACCATTATTGTACGTCAGTTTAGAAAAATCCATCAGCCCGGGCGGGGCGGCTCATGCCTGTCATCCCAGCACTCTGGGAGGCCGAGGAGGGAGGATCGTTTGAGCTCAGGCATCGGAGACCAGCCTGAGCAACAGCGAGACCCCGTCTCTACTAAAAATAGAAACAAATTAATTGACCTACTAAAAATATGTAGAAAAAATTAGCCGGGCACGGTGGCCCATGCCTGTAGTCCCAGCTACTCGGGAGGCTGACGTAGGAGGATTGCTGGAGCCCAGGAGATTGAGGTTGCTGTGAGTGAGGCTGACGCCACGGCACTCTAGCCCAGGTGACAGAGCGAGACTCTGTCTCAAAAAACAAATAAATGAAAATAAATTTAAAAATCGGTCCCATGTGACCCTAATATTTATTTTGAGACCTTTTTGGCTGAACGCCTATGGCTGTCAGCAAGCTATGACACAACAAAAGAGTTTTTTGGAAAAATGTACAAAAACAGCCGGGCATGTTGGCTCATGCATGCAATCCCAGCACTCTGGGAGGCCGAGGCGGGCGGATTGCTCGAGGTCAGGAGTTCGAAACCAGCCTGAGCAAGAGCGAGACCCCATCTCTACTATAAATAGAAAGAAATTAGCCAAACAAGTAAAAAATATATAGAAAAAATCAGCCGGGCATGGTGGCGCATGCCTGTAGTCCCAGCTACTCGGGAGGCTGAGGCAGGAGGATTGCCTGAGCCCAGGCGTTTGAGGTTGCTGTGAGCTAGGCTGACGCCACAGCACTCTAGCCCAGGCAGCAGAGTGAGACTCTGTCTCAAAAAAAGAAAAACAAATAAAATAGTCCATCTCACGTGACCCTGGCTAATATTTCTTTTGAGACCTTTCTGGCTGAACGCCCGTGGCTGTGAGTAAGTTATGCCACAACAATGTACGAAAACATTGAGGAACTGTTTTTAAAGCTAGTTTGAGAAGTGTTGAAGTCTGAGTCAGGACCCTGAGACACTCTGAGCTCCTGGCCCTGGTGCTCCTGTCCCGAGGCCACCGTGGGTGGCGGATGTCAGGACATCTGGACCCTGTCTGCTCCAGGCGGGGCCTTTCGGGGCAGAAAACACCTGCCGCCCGGTGCATGCAGGCCCACCGGACCCCCCTCTCCCTGCGTTCTCTCATGTCCCACCCGCAGCTCACACCTTCCGAACGCCTGGCTGGTGTGGGGGTGTCCTGGGAGGGTCTCACACAAATCACCACAAACCTGGGGGCCTCAAACCACAGGAATGTGTCCCCACTTGGTCCCGGAGCCCAGGAGTGTGGGACTCGGGAGTCTGGGGCTGCGCTCCCTCCACGGCTCCAGGGGAGGCTCCTTACGGCCTCTCCCGGCTCCCGGGGGCTCCGGGCGTCCCTGGGCTTGTGGCCGCAGCCTCACTCCCGCCTCTGCCTCCTCGGTCTGTCTCCACGTGGCTTCTCCTCCACATCTGCATCTCCTCTGCCGTCTCTCACGAGGACGCCTGTCACTGCATTTAGGGCCCTCTCTACTCCAGGATGGTCTTATCTGGAAATCCTTAACTAACTGCATCTGCAAAGGTTTAAGTTTCTTAATAGTGTCCCATGCACAGGTTCAGGGGTGAGGGTATGGGCATGTCTTTTTGTGGGGCACCATCCAATTAACTAAAAAAGCATCTCGTTCTTTCTGGAGGCTCCAGGGGAGGCTCCTTCCCGCCTCTCCCAGCTCCCGGGGGCTCCAGGCGTCCCTGGGCTTGTGGCCGCAGCCTCACTCCCGCCTCTGCCTCCTCCGTCTGTCTCCACGTGGCTTCTCCTCCGCGTCCGCGTCTCCTCTGCCGTCTCCCACGAGGACGCCCGTCATTGCGTTTACGGCCCTCCCTGATCCAGGATGGCCTCATCTCTGGATCTTAACTACATCTGCAAAGAGCCTCCTTGCAAATGAGCCCCCACTCCCAGGTTCCTGGTGGACGTGAATTTGGGGGAGACAGGTCACCCCAGGACAGCCGGCGTGGGCTGCTCTCCCCACAGACCCACGTCCCGGTCTGTCCTCACCTCCAGGACTTTGTCCTTGCAGACGGTCAGCTGCACACCGAGGTGTCGGAATTCTACGAGGAAACGACGGTGAGGTTCTCGGAGCTGTCGGAGGAGCTGCTCTGGGAGTACATCCACAGCGGGGAGCCCATGTGAGTGTCCGCCCGGCGGGCCGGAGGGCCTCAGCCTTCCAGACAAAAGGGAAGCGATGCCATTTCTGACAGCACGCTCGAACCTAGGCGACAGTCAGAGAAATAAGCCCAGCACAGAAACACAAGTGCCACACGTTCCCCCTTCTATGTGGAATCTAAAAAGTTGATCTCTGAGAAACAGAGAGTGGAATAGGGTGCTTGGGGCTGGTGGGTTTGGAGGGGCACCAGCCCCTGGGCAAGGACTGCAGCATTTCAGTTAGGAAGAAGTTCTAGAGACGTATCATACAGGCTGATGACCGTAATTAGTAATGATGCATTGCGTTCTTGAAAATGGTTGAGGCCGGGCATGGAGGCTCACGCCTGTAATCCCAGCACTCTGGGAGGCTGAGGTGGGAGGATCGCTTCAGGTCAGGAGTTTGAGACCAGCCCAAGTAAGAGCAAGACCCCGTCTGTACTAAAATTAGAAAGAAATTGGCCAGAAAACTAAAAAAAACTAAGATTATATATATATATATATATACACACACACACATACACACTAGCCGGGCGTGGTGGCGCATGCCTATAGTCCCAGCTACTCGGGAGGCTGAGGCAGGAGGATCGCTTGAGCCCAGGAGTTTGAGGTTGCTGTGAGCTGGGCTGACGCCACGACAGTCTAGCCCAGGTGACAGAGTGAGATTCTGTCTCAAAAAAAAAAAAAAAGAGTTCCAGACCAGCCTGAGCAAGAGTGAGATTCCATCTCTCCTAAAAATAGAAAATACTAGCCGGGCATGGTGGCGCATGCCTGTAGTCCCAGCTACTGGGGAGGCTGAGGCAGGAGGATCTCTTGAGCCCAGGAGTTGGAGGCTGCAGTGAGCTGTGATGACGCCACGGCACTCTACCGAGGGTGACAGAGCGAGACTGTGTCTCAAAAAAAAAAAAAAAAAGTTGAGGGCGTAGATGGTAAATGTCCTCACTACAAAACGAAGGTATTGATGCGATATGAGGAATAGGGGATCCACACTGTGCGGTGTGCACATCTAGGAAAACACGTGGCACACGGCAGATAGGTGCATGCATTCGCCCCCTGGCCTGGCGCCGACTTGCTCAGCATGAAGCCCCCGGGGCTGGCGCTGCCAGGACCCGCTGAGACGCTCACGTCAGCCGCACGACCGCGTAGCCCTGGCCCCATGACCGCGTAGCCCTGGCCCCAGGCGCCCCGCCCGCGCCAGCGCGCTCAGACGGCCGTGCGTCTCCTGCAGGGACAAGGCCGGCGGCTACGGCATCCAGGCGCTGGGCGGCATGCTGGTGGAGCACATCCGCGGCGACTTCCTCAACGTGGTGGGCTTCCCGCTGAACCGCTTCTGCAAGAAGCTGGGGGAGCTGTACAGCCCGCCCCGCCGGGGCGCCCGGCCGCGGGCCCGGCACGACTCCATCCCGCCCGTGGACTCCTTCGAGGACCTCAGCGACGTGGAGGCCGGCCGCATGGAGGCCGATGGCATGGAGGCCCGCGGCTCCGAGCCCGTGCAGAGGGAGGCCGGGAGAGGCCAGGACGGGCCAGCGGCCGGAGGCGATGACCGGCAGGCGGCGGACTCGCCCCAGGCAGACGGTCACAGGACTGCAGAGCCGGCCCCGTGCCTGGCAGACCTTCTAGAACTCATAGACGGCTTCAAAGCATCAAAGGTACCGTGTCCGTCCGTCCCTGGGCCCCCATGACAAATGACCAAAACCTGGTGACTTAGAGCTTAACAGGACCGTGTCCCCTCCCCGAGTCCCGGGGCCCGGGAGTGTGGGACGCGGGGGTCTCGGGGCCGCGCTCCCTCCACGGGCTCCAGGGGAGGCTCCTTCCCGCCTCTCCCGGCTCCCGGGGGCTCCGGGCGTCCCCGGGCTTGTGGCCGCAGCCTCACTCCCGCCTCTGCCTCCTCCGTCTGCCTCCACGTGGCTTCCCCTCCGCGTCTGCGTCTCCCCTGCCGTCTCTTTTAAAGACACCTGCCACTGGGTTCAGGGCCCTGCCTTTGCGAAGTGGCTTGGTGCACAGAGAGCGACTTGAGTGGTTAGCTCCCCACCCGCGTGTGAGGCCACGCCGGGGCGAGGGGCGAGGGGACCCCTGGCCAGAGAAGGTCCCAGTGTGACGTGGATCGTGTGCGGGTCTCAGGGAGCCCAGCGGGGCCCAGGCTGCAGTGCCGACGGCTCAGCAACCTCCGGGTGCCCCGACGCCCGCCGGCCGGACGGCAGTTGGACCTCAGCCCCGTCACCCCCTGCCTGGAGCGCAGACGGCGTCGGGCGTGGGTGCTCGTGCCCTGTGACGACCCGGCCCGGGCAGCAGGAGGGCGTGCTGGTGCAGCCGGAGCCCGCAGGGCCGACTCGGAGCTCACGGGCGCCGGTGCCCATGCGTGTCCCGGGTCTCCAGGAGAAAGCAGACCCGACAGGCCCTCCGCAGCCCCGCCCAGTCTCACGGCCCCACCCAGTCTCACGGCCCCGCCCAGTCTCATGGCCCCGCCCAGTCTCACGGCCCCGCCCTGTCTCACGCCCCGCCCCGTCTCACGCCCCGCGCGTCTCACCCGCTGTCTCCGGCGCAGGCCCTGTTCACCGCGTGCAGACTGAAGCTGTTCGACGCACTAAGGGCGGAGGAGCCCCGGAGGGCCGTGGATGTGGCAGCCGGCGTGGACGCCTCTGTGTGCGGGACGGAAGGGCTCCTGGACGCGTGCGCCTCGCTGGGGCTCCTGGAGAAGTCCGAGCGCGGTAACAGGGCTCGCGCGCCTCCAGCACCGTGCGCAGGAGGGAGGGAGCCGCCACGGCAGGGCTGCCCGGCTCCGAGGTGGGCGGGGTGGGAGGGAGGCCTGGCACCGATGCCTGCGGGGCGGGGATGGCGGCCTGGCACCGATGCGGGCGGGGCGGGGAGGGCGGTCTGGCACCGATGCCTGCGGGGTGGGAGGGCCAGGCCAGACCGCCCGTCCGTCCAGTCCACCGAGAATGTTTCTTCCCCAAAAGGGTGAGAGGCAGAGGGCGGGGGGGGGGGGGGGGGGGGGGGGGGGGGAGACCAGACCACATGCTGTGGTCTCACAGGGGCGGCGTCCGTCCGGGCTCTGCAGGGAAACAGAGTCGACAGGCGCACACTCAAGCATGCACGCTTATCCATGCACTTGTATGTTTTGATGGACACAGAGGGTGGGTGGATGGGCAGACTCAGACGTGGTGACTGCAGAGATACCATGTTTCCCTGAAAATAAGACAGGGTCTTCTATTTATCTTTCCTCAAGAAGACACCCTAGTAGGGCTTATTTTCAGGGGATGTGTCATTTTCCCCTCAAAGCCTCAGCTTGCAGCACACACAGGGTGGCCGGGACCCGACAGGGGGAGCCGACCTTGTTGGTGGGGCTGCCCGCACCTTCCCGGTCACCTCTGGGACAGCAGCTGTCACAACGGGGCGGATGAGAAGGGCTGCTCGTGTTCTTTCCCGCTCCGCAACGACATGCACGGGTTGTGCAGACGCGCTGCGCAGCCACGCCCGTCACTAGGGCTGATTTTCATAGCCACGCCCATCACTAGGGCTGATTTTCATAGCCACGCCCACCACTAGGGCTGATTTTCATAGCCACGCCCATCACCAGGGCTGATTTTCAGGATAGGGCTTCTATTGTGCACATGCTTAGACATCCTGCTAGGTCTTGTTTTATGGGTAGTTCTTATTTTCGGAGAAACACGGTATATCGATGTAGGTTGATGAAATAGAGAGATGGCAGGTGATGGACACAGACATGAGAAGAGTATTCCATGCGGAGGCAGCCTTTCTCAGCCTCAGCACAAGAGACATTTCAGGCTGGAGGACTCTGTGGTGGCCCGTCGTGTGCATGGGGGGTGTTGCACAGTGTCCCCGGGCCCCACCCTTTGGGCGCCAGGAGCACCTGTCACATAATCATAGCAACCACAAGTGTCTCGAAAATTTGCCTAGTGTTTCTGGGGGCAAAATTGCCCAGTTAAGAACCACTGCCATTGATAGATGATACATAGATAGATATATAGATAGATAGATCAATGATTACTAGAGCTGACAGATGCATGGATAGATGGATCGTGAGATGGGAGGGTGGGTGGGTAGATGGAGAGATGGATGGGTGAGTGGAAGGGTGGGTAGGTGGATGGTTGGCAGGTAGGTAGGTGGAAGGATGCATACATGGGTAGAGTGATGGATGGATGGATGAATGGAAGGATGGATGGATGGATGGATGGGTGAAAGGATTGTCACATAGACAGATGAATGGATGGGTGAAAGTATGTATGGATGGTTTGATGGGTAGAAGGGTGAAAGGATGGATGGGGTGGATGTGGATGGGTGAATGATTAGATGGATGAGTGCATAGATGAATGGATAGAGGGGTGGATAGGAAAAAGGATGAATGGGTGGATGGATGAATATATGTGTGGATGGATGGATGCATGAGTGGATGGATGGATGGACGGAGGAGTGGATGGATGAATAGGTGGATGGATAGTTGGATGAGTGGGTGGATGGATGGATGGATAGATGGGTGGACTGTGGGTGAAACAATAGATGGGTGGGTGGATGAATGGGTGGGTGTAAGTATGTATGTATATATAGATGGGTGGATGATTTGATGCATAGAAGGGTGAAAAGATTGATGGGGTGGATGTGGGTGGGTGGGTGAGTGGATGTGTGGATGGATGCATAGATGGATGGGTGGGTGGCCGGAAAAAAGGATAGATGAGTGAAAGGATGAATGGCTAAATGAGTGAATGGATGTGTAGGTGGATGGATGGATGAATGGAAGGATATTGGCATAGATGGGTGGATGGATGGATGGATGAATGGAAGGATATTGGCATAGATGGGTGGATGGATGGATGAATGGAAGGATACTGGCATAGATGGGTGGATGGATGAATGGATGGATGGATGGATGGATGGAGGGACTGATGGGTGAATGAATGGATGGATGGATAGATGGATGGATGGATGGATTGATGGGTGAATGGATGGATGGATGGATTGATGGGTGAATGGATGGATGGATGGATGGAAGGATATTGGCATAGATGGGTGGATGCATGGATGGATGGATGGAGGGATTGATGGGTGAATGGATGGATGGGTGGATGGGTGGATGGATGGATGGATGGATGGATTGATGGGTGGATGGATGGATGGATGGATTGATGGATGAATTGATGGGTGGATGAGTGGATGGATGAATGGATGGGAGGGTGGATAGTTAGATGGGTGGATGGATGGATAGATGATAGCATGGATGGATGGATGAGTGGATGGCTGGGTGGTTGCATGGATGGCAGTACCTGTTTGCTGAATTGAACAGAGCTCTTCCACCCGGTCCTACAGCAGAGGGTACATGCCCTGCTCCATAAGCAAGTTGGGAAGGCAGAGGGTCTCCTGGTGGAGGCCAGAATTGTTGCCCTTCACACAGAGATGTACCACAACATCCTTGGCATTAGGAGCATAGAGGGCAGAACCTCTTTCTCAGCCAGGGCATTGCAGTACTATTCTCCTAGTAACAATAATTCCTGCACGCGGGGAAAAGCTCCTACATCCGGGCTTTCCACCACTGCCACCTTGGAAGCTTGTTCCGAGTGTTTTTGCAAATGCTTTGTCTGCTTGAGCCCTGGGACAGTTCCCCTGTGTCTACATGATCTCTTCCTGTCCCTTGGTAGGGGTGATGCCATTTCTTCATTAACATGTCACAGGACCATTTCTTACATCTGATAGCTGTACTTGTGTGAGGCCATCTGTTTATACCTCTGGGTCTCCACCACCAAGACCTGTCCCTCCCAACCTCCGATTCAGTAGGAGGGGGCATTCTGGAAGGGAGCTGGGGGCTGCGTCCCATGCACAGCTGAGCTGGGTGTGAAGTGGGTGGAGGGGGAAGGCCCCTGCATCAGTGTGGGCTCTCCCAAGTAACAGCACCCCGAGGATACATGATAGGAGATTTATCTGAAGGATTCACATGATGGTGGGAGTCCACAGTCTACACAGCAGGTCAGCAGGCTGAGAACTCAGGCAAGAGCTGGGCTGCTGTCTTGGAAATAGAATTTCTTCTCTAGGAAACACCAGTCTTTGGTTTTAGGGTTTTCAGTAGGTTGGATGAGGCCCTCCCACATTATTACAATTTATCCCCTTTACTTAAAGGTCAGACTGACGTAGGTGCTAGCCACACCTACAAAACACCTCCATGGCAACACCTAGGCTGGTGTTGGAGGCAAGAACTGGGAACTGTAGTGTGGCCAGTGACCATGTGGATAATGCAGCCTTTTTGGGGAATAGTCATAGCCATTGGCATCTAGGGCTGGGTGGGAGCTGATCCCCACTGAGCCAACTCTCAGTGTACAGTTTGCTATAGTCAGATAGATGATGTTTATTTTGACATGTCAATGACGCTGGGCAGTAAGCATATGGTTTGCTGTAGTCAGATAGATGATGTTTACTTTGACATGTCAGTGACGCTGGGCAGTAAGCATACGGTTTGCTGTAGTCAGATAGATGGTGTTTATTTTGGCATGTCAACGACACTGGGCAGTAAGCATACAGTTTGCTGTAGTCAGATGATGTTTATTTTGACATGTCAGTGATGCAGGGCAGTAAGCTTATGGTTTGCCATAGTCAGATAGATGATGTTTATTTCAACATGTAAACGATGCTGGGCAGTAAGCATACAGTTTGCTGTAGTCAGATAGATGATGTTTATTTTGACACGTCAATGACGCTGGGCAGTAAGCTTAAGGTTTGCTGTAGTCAGATAGATGATGTTTATTTCAACATGTCAATGACACTGGGCAGTAAGCATACAGTTTGCAGTAGTCAGAGAGATGATGTTTATTTCGACATGTCAATGACACTGGGCAGTAAGCTTACAGTTTGCTGTAGTCAGATAGATGATGTTTATTTTGACACGTCAATGACGCTGGGCAGTAAGCATACAGTTTGCAGTAGTCAGAGAGATGAAGTTTATTTTGACATGTCAATGATGCTGGGCAGTAAGCTTACAGTTTGCTGTAGTCAGATAGATGAAGTTTATTTTGACATGTCAACGACGCTGGGCAGTAAGCTTACAGTTTGCTGTAGTCAGATAGACGGTGTTTATTTTGACATGTCAGTGACGCTGGGCAGTAAGCTTACGATTTGCTGTAGTCAGATAGATGATGTTTATTTCGACATGTCAATGATGCTGGGCAGTTTCTTATCCTTTGGGTGAGGTCTGCTTGGGTGTTCTTTTTAGGAACTCACACGACCCTCTCCATGTGCTCAGGTTACCGTAACACAGAGTTGTCGAATCTGTACCTGGTGTCGGACGGCGAACACTCCCTGCATGACTTCATCCTGTACAATGACCAGCACACCTGGAATCTCTTCACGCACCTGGAGTTGGCCGTTCGAGAGGGAACCAACCAGCACCACGGGGCTTTGGAAAGGAAGGTGCAAGATCCGTTCCAGGTAGTGTAAGTCCAGAGATTCTGTTTCCCCAGAATGCTTTTTGCTAAGGGACATGGGCAGATGGCTCTATGGGTAACTGACGAATCCGTATCTGTCCTGAGGATGACTTGAGCCACTTGGAAAGCCACTGAGCATTTGCCTTATGATGCCGAGTGTCCTGTCAGTGGGATCCCAGATGGCTGGTCTGGGTCGGGGGGACGTTGAGGGCTCAGGAGTGGGGGTGACTGACTGGCCACAGCTCCGGTCACTTTACGAGGGCCTGGCAGACAGCACCATCCTGGGCTCCCTCCTCCCACTCTGCCTCCCAGCCCTAAGGGGGCTGCAGAGACACTGCCACTGTCCCCACTTCTATGCAGGTGTCAGATTCAGCAAAGTCAAGGAATTTCGCCCTCGTGGCCAGATGCATGTGAATCTGGATATGAAACACTCAGATTTCACGCTGGGTGGCTGTAGCCTCACTCTGCTCTGGGACAGATGGCGGTTGGCAGTGTCCACTGTCATCCTTTGGTACCCGCAAAGAGGATTTCCTCCTACAGAGGGGTCCGAGGGTTGCCTTGAATTAATGCTGTTTCTCCTGAGTGGACGTGGAAGAGACGCTGGCTTACTCAGGGCCACAGTTGGCAGAGCTCTTTCTTTCTTTCTTTTTTTTTTTTTTTTTTTTGAGACAGAGTCTCACTCTGTTGCCCAGGCTAGAGTGAGTGCTGTGGCGTCAGCCTCGCTCACAGCAACCTTAGACTCCTGGGCTCAAGCAGTCCTCCTGCCTCAGCCTCCCGAGTAGCTGGGACTACAGGCATGCACTGCCACGCCCGGCTGATTTATATATATATATATATATATATATATATATATATATATATTAGTTGGCCAATTAATTGCTTTCTATTTTTAGTAGAGATGGGGTCTCGCACTTGCTCAGGCTGGTCTTGAACTCCTCAGCTCAAAAGATCCTCCCGCCTCGGCCTCCCAGAGTGCTGGGATGACAGGCGTGAGCCACCGTGCCCAGCCCAAAGCTCTTTCTGCGTCTCTCCCCTCCCGCCTCTTCCCCGGGGAGGATGACCTTGAGGGTGAGACCAGGCGGAGACTGCCGTGTGTCCTCTGAACCCTGTGCAGGTGGCGGGGCCGGGTCTGCCTGGCCGGGCCCCACAGGCCAGGGGTCTGGGTGGGCACAGCCTCGCTCCTCTCTGCAGTGTTTGCCCGGCACGTGGGGGGCTGGGTGCTGAGTCGTGTCATGTGTGACATGGTGCGGGCATGAGCCGGGGAGGGCGGGGACTTACGCAGGTGTGTGCGTGCGGGGGACAGAGACAGAGGGAGAGACAGAGACAGAAAAACAGAAGGAGAGACACGACAGAGGAAGAGAGAGAGAGAGAGACAGGGAGAGACGGAGACAGAGGGAGATACAGAGAGGGAGAGACAGAGACAGAGAAACAGAAGGAGAGACAGTGACAGGGAGAGACAGAGATAGGGAGACACAGAGACAGAGGGAGAGAGAGAGACAGAGACAGAGGGAAAGACAGACAGAGGGAGCAAGACAGAGAGAGAGACAGAGACAGAGAGAAAGAGAAAGAGACAGAGGGAGAGAGAGAGACAGAGACAGAGGGAAAGACAGACAGAGGGAGCAAGACAGAGAGAGAGATGGAGACAGAGAGAGAGAGAAAGAGAAAGAGACAGGGAGAGACAGAGGGAGAGAGAGAGACAGGGAGAGACAGAGGGAAAGAGAGAGACAGGGAAAGACAGAGACAGAAGGAGACAGAGACAGAGGGAAAGACAGACAGAGACAGAGAAACAGAAGGAGAGACGGTGACAGAGGGAGAGAGAGAGACAGGGAGAGACAGAGGGAGAGAGAGAGACAGAGACAGAGGGAAAGACAGACAGGGAGCGAGACAGAGAGAGAAAGACGGCGACAGAGAGAGAGAGAGACAGGAAGAGAGAGAGGGAGAGACAGAGGGAAAGAGAGAGACAGGGAAAGACAGAGACAGAAGGAGAGAGAGACAGAGACAGAGGGAAAGACAGACAGACAGAGAAACAGAAGGAGAGATAGTGACAGAGGGAGAGAGAGAGACAGGGAGAGACAGAGACAGAGGGAAAGATAGACAGAGAGAGAAAGGACAGACAGAGGGAGCGAGAGAGAAAGAGACGGCGAGAGAGAGAGACGGCGACAGAGAGAGACAGAGAGAAAGAGAGAGACAGAGAGATAGAGACACGGAGAGGGAGAGAGAGGCAGAGACAGGGAGAGACAGAAGGAGAGAGAAAGAGACAGACAGAAACAAAGGGAGAGACAGAGGGAGGAGAGACAGGGAGAGAGAGACAGAGACAGACGGAGAGACCATGTTGGGGAGAGAGGCAGAGGCAGGCACAGCGGAGGCGGCTCGGATGGCCCCGCTGGGACCAGAAGGTGAGGACAGGGCGGCCTGAGGAGCACACCCGGCTGGCGGCAGCCCCGGGGCAGGACTGGCCGAGCTCCCCGGGGGCTGGCGGGGGCTGGTGCGGCTGCAGCTCGGAGGAGCGGGCCACTGAGATGCCTCCCGACGGCAGCGTGGGACGGCCGGGCGGGGGGCGGGGCGGGGTGCGGGGCGGGGGGGCCCTGGGCGGAGTGCGGGGACGGCCGGGCGGAGTGTGGGGGCGGTGGGGCGGAATGTGGGGGGCCCCGGGCGGGGTGCGGGGACGGCCGGGCGGGGTGTGGGGCGGCCGGGCGGGGTGCGGGGGCCCCAGGCGGGGTGCGGGGGCGGCGGGGCAGGGTGTGGGGGGGCCCCAGGCGGGGTGCGGGGGCGGCGGGGCAGGGTGTGGGGGGGCCCCAGGCGGGGTGCGGGGGCGGCCGGGCGGGGTGTGGGGGGGCCCCGGTCGGGGCGCGGGGACGGCTGGGCGGGCTGTGGGGGGGCCCCGGGCGGTGTGTGTGGGGGCCCCGGGCGGGCTGTGGGGGGGCCCCGGGCGGGGAGTGGGGGCGGCGGGGCAGGATGTGGGGGGGCCCTGGGCGGGGTGCAGGGGGGCCCGGGGAGGGGTGCGGGGACGGCTGGGCGGGGTGCGGGGAGCCCCGGGCGGGGTGTGGGGGCGGTGGGGCAGGGTTTGGGGAGGCCCCGGGCGGAGTGTGGGGGCGGCGGGGCAGGGTGTGGGGGGGCCCCGGGCGGGGTGCAGGGGGGCCCGAGGCGGGGTGCGGGGACAGCTGGGCGGGGTGTGTGGGGGCCCTGGGCAGGGTGCGGGGCGGTGGGGTGGGGTGTGGGGGGGCCCCGGGCGGGGTGCGGGGGTGGTGGGGTGGGGTGCAGGGACTCTGTGGTTCTGTCCCCGCCCCTTCCCCCCCAGATGTTGGCGGGCAGCGGACCCGCAGGGTGCCGTCTGTCCTGTCATCCGGGACAGTCAGACTGCTGCAGCTCTGGGTGCGGGCGGTGGTCCGGGTCCCTCCAAGGCGGCGCCCGCGGCTTCGGGGTGCGGCGTGCCGGGCCCCCCACGCAGACCCTCGGGGAGCTGCCCCGGGAGCCGCGGGCGCCCGCCCTGCCCGGGCCCTGGCCAGCCCCGTCTCTTGCAGGACGCCGCCCGGCACAGCACGGAGCTCCGGCTGCGGCTCACGCGGGCCTCGCTCGGCCTCGCCCTGCTGACCGCGCGCCCCGCGGCCGCCGCCTTCGACCTGTCGCGGTTCTCCTCCGCCTGCGGCCTGGGAGGTGGGTCGCTCCCCGCCGGGACCCGACCCGGAGCGAGCCGCCCCCCGCGTCTCTATTCTTTCGCCCAGCCGCGGGCACCCGGCCTGCCCTGCCGCCCCGCGGGCCGCCTTCGTCCGGTGCGGGACACATGGGCCTAAGTCGGGCTGGGCTGGGGCCGGGAGTGGGCACATGTGCCCACCTTCCGGCAGGTTCCTGGGCATGGCCCGGGACCCCCTACAGGTTATAGGGCCGTTTCTGGTCGCTACTGAGCAGGGAGAGGGCCGTGGAGCCCCTGTGCCCCTCACCAGGTTTCATTATGCCCCACCCAGCCTCTACCCTGCCCCAGCCCAGGCCTCGCCCTGGGACAGTGGTTGGAGAAGCTGCCTTCCCCGTGGGGGTGGGGGCAGAAAGTGGGACCAGGGACTTGAGAGGGCCCCCATGCCGCCAGGTGCCCGTCTCCATCCCCTGCACCAGTCATTTGTCCTCATGGTGCAGAGTAGCTGCTGCAGCACCAGCCATCACGTCTGCATTCTGCAGAAGGAAGAACAGCCCCCCCACACACACACTGGCCAACACCAGCTCGCATGGTCCGGACGCTGGCATGCCCGAGTTTTCCAGCACGGGTGTTAGTGCCTGCCAAGGAGAAGCGTGGTGGTTCTGCCGTGCCCGACCTTGGGGGTTCCTCAGGGCTCTCGAGCGCCCGCGGGGCCCTGCCGCACAGCGTGTGTCCGCTTCCCCCCCGCAGGCTGCACGGGCGCCCTGGCCCGGGAGCTGGCCCGCGAGTACCCGCGTCTGAAGGTGACCGTGTGCGACCTCCCGGGGGTCATCGAGCACGTGGCCCGTCTCCAGCCCGACATGCCGGACACGGCTCGGATCAGCTTCGTGGCGGGTACATCATGCTCTGTGTCTGCGTGTCAGCACTGTGCCTGCCTCGCTTGTCTCTGTGTGCAGGGTGCGTGGCTCTGTGTGTGCGTGTGTGTGTCAGCGTGTGTATGTGTGTGAGTGTCCGTGTGTGTCTGTGTGTGCACATGTCTGGGAATGCACACATGTGCCTTGTGTGTTTGTGTGTGACTGTGTGTCAGCATGTGTATATGTGTGTTTCTGTGTACACGTGTGTGTGCATGCACGTATGTGCTTGTGTGTGCATGGTGGGTGTGCATCTGTGTGGATATGTGTGTGCATGTCTGTGTGTGGTATGTGTCTCTGTGTCTCTGTGCTTGTGTCTCTGTGTGGGTGTGCGTGACATGTCTGTGTGCGTGCATGTGTGTGTCTGCTGTATTTCTGAGTCTGTGTTTCCGTCTGTGTATTTATGCATGTGTCTATATCTGTGTGGGCACGCATGTACGTGTCATGCGAGTCCTCATGCTGCAAAGAAGCTGCTACAGCACCGGCCGTTGTCTCTGCCTTCTGCAGAAGGAAGGCGAACAGCCCCCAACCCCTGGGCTGTGCGGGTCTGTGTGGGTGTTTCTGTGTGTGCACATGCCTCTGCACATGTGTTTGGTGTGTGTGAGTCTGTGTGGGTGTGCATGTGCGTGTCGTGTGCGTGTCTCTGTGTGCCCACTTGTGCGTGTCTGCCCGTGTGAGCACCACAGGCACTGAGCGCGGAGGGCCGCGAGGACGGGGAACGGCTGAGATGTGGCGTAGCCGTGGCATCTGTGAGCCGCCAAGGCCACGACAGGAGGTGGCCCGAGAGCCGCAGCGGGGAGGCCTCAGGCCTCAGGGCAGACTCGGGGAGGAACTTCCGGGCACCAGCCTGGGCGAACGGACGCACCTGGCCTCCTGGGTTGACGCCGCCCGCCCAGGGCGCTGCCACGGGCAGACGGGGGGTCCCGGGCAGACGTGGGGTCCCGGGCAGACGTGGGGATCCCGGGCAGACATGGGGTCCCGGGCAGACGTGGGGATCCCGGGCAGACGTGGGGATCCCGGGCAGACGTGGGGATCCCGGGCAGACGTGGGGTCCCGGGCAGACGTGGGGTCCCGGGCAGACGTGGGGTCCCAGGCAGACGTGGGGATCCCGGGCAGACGTGGGGTCCCGGGCAGACGTGGGGATCCCGGGCAGACGTGGCGTCCCGGGCAGACGTGGGGTCCCGGGCAGACGTGGCGTCCCGGGCAGACGTGGGGATCCCGGGCAGACATGGGGTCCCGGGCAGACGTGGGGATCCCGGGCAGACGTGGGGATCCCGGGCAGACGTGGGGATCCCGGGCAGACGTGGCGTCCCGGGCAGACGTGGGGTCCCGGGCAGACGTGGGGTCCCGGGCAGACGTGGGGTCCCGGGCAGACGTGGCGTCCCGGGCAGACGTGGGGATCCCGGGCAGACGTGGGGTCCCGGGCAGACGTGGGGATCCCGGGCAGACGTGGGGATCCCGGGCAGACGTGGGGATCCCGGGCAGACATGGGGTCCCGGGCAGACGTGGGGTCCCGGGCAGACGTGGGGTCCCGGGCAGACGTGGGGATCCCGGGCAGACGTGGGGTCCCGGGCAGACGTGGGGATCCCGGGCAGACGTGGGGTCCCGGGCAGACGTGGGGTCCCGGGCAGACGTGGGGTCCCGGGCAGACGTGGGGATCCCGGGCAGACATGGGGTCCCGGGCAGACATGGGGTCCCGGGCAGACGTGGGGTCCCGGGCAGACGTGGGGATCCCGGGCAGACATGGGGTCCCGGGCAGACGTGGGGATCCCGGGCAGACGTGGGGTCCCGGGCAGACGTGGGGTCCCGGGCAGACGTGGGGTCCCGGGCAGACGTGGGGATCCCGGGCAGACATGGGGTCCCGGGCAGACGTGGGGATCCCGGGCAGACGTGGGGATCCCGGGCAGACGTGGGGATCCCGGGCAGACGTGGCGTCCCGGGCAGACGTGGGGTCCCGGGCAGACGTGGCGTCCCGGGCAGACGTGGGGATCCCGGGCAGACATGGGGTCCCGGGCAGACGTGGGGATCCCGGGCAGACGTGGGGATCCCGGGCAGACGTGGGGTCCCGGGCAGACGTGGGGACCCCGGGCAGACGTGGGGTCCCGGGCAGACGTGGGGATCCCGGGCAGACATGGGGTCCCGGGCAGACGTGGGGATCCCGGGCAGACGTGGGGATCCCGGGCAGACGTGGGGATCCCGGGCAGACGTGGGGTCCCGGGCAGACGTGGGGACCCCGGGCAGACGTGGGGGCCCGGGCAGACGTGGGGGCCCGGGCAGACGTGGGGTCCCGGGCAGACGTGGGGATCCTGGGCAGATGTAGGGTCCCGGCCCCCAAGCCTTGCGAGCCCCCCCTAGTTGCAATGTAAGCGCAGCCACCCTGCGCCTCCCGTCTGGGCGCGCGGGCACCCGTGGGGTCTGTTTGCTGGAAGTGCGGGGACAGGCACCCCAGAGTTTAAGGGCACAGACGCCCCGAGGCGGCCGGGCGCAGGGTGAGCCTCAGCCCTCGGACCTGGTGCCGCCCTGCACGCCCGGCCCCACTTCCCTCTCCTGCATCCCACCGTCCCCGCCTCCTTCCGCGGCCCCTGCCTGATCTGCGTGCGGCCCTCCACTGAGCCAGGAGTCAGGGACAGACACACGCACAGGCTTCCGCGTGTTCCCCAGGTGCCTGCCGGCACCCGGCACCTGCCTCGGTTTCCCAGGGCGGCCGTGGACGGGGCCTCACGGCAATTTCTAGAAGCAACAGGAATTTATGCCTTCAAAGTCCCGGAGCCCGGGAGTGTGGGACGCGGGGGTCTCGGGGCCGAGCTCCCTCCATGGGCTCCAGGGGAGGCTCCTTCCGCCTCTCCCGGCTCCCGGGGGCTCCAGGCGTCCCTGGGCTTGTGGCCGCAGCCTCACTCCCGCCTCTGCCTCCTCCGTCTGCCTCCACGTGGCTTCTCCTCCGCGTCTGCGTCTCCTCTGCCGTCTCTCACGGGGATGCCTGTCGTTGCATTTAGGGCCCTGCCTCATCCAGAACGTCTCATCTGAATTGTTAACCACCGTGTTTCCCCGAAAACAAGACAGGGTCTTATATTTATTTTTCCCTCAAGAAGACACCCTAGGGCTTATCTTCAGGGGATGTGTTTTTTTTTTAAGTACAGTACAACCATCTGCATTGATTCCAATAGGGTGAAGTCGTCTTCTTCTGGAACATCATCCTCACTCTCTAAACCCCAAATCCCATCCTGAATGTCTTGCGACTCTGTTTCCTTTAGAGCCACCGGCCCCGATCTCTTCTGTGGAGCACTAGAGCTCTCACGGGGCGGATGAGAAGGGCTGCTCGTGTTCTTTCCCGATCCACGATGACACGCATGGGTTGTGCAGACGTGCTGAGCAGCCACGCCCGTCACTAGGGCTGATTTTCATAGCCACGCCCAGCATTGGGGCTGATTTTCATAGCCACGCCCACCACTAGGGCTGATTTTCATAGCCACGCCCACCACTAGGGCTGATTTTCATAGCCACGCCCATCACCAGGGCCAATTTTCATAGCCACGCCCACCACTAGGGCTGATTTTCATAGCCACGCCCATCACCAGGGCTGATTTTCATAGCCACGCCCACCACTAGGGCTGATTTTCATAGCCACGCCCATCACCAGGGCTGATTTTCATAGCCACGCCCACCACTAGGGCTGATTTTCATAGCCATGCCCATGACCAGGGCTGAATTTCATAGCCACGCCCGTCACTAGGGCTGATTTTCGGGGTGGGGCTTCTATGGTGCACATGCTCAGACATCCTGCCTGGGCTTGTTTTATGCCTAGGTCTTATTTTCCGGGAGACGCGGTAACCACATCTGCAAAGACTCTGTTCCCAAATGCAGCCCGTCACAGGGACAAGGGCTCACAGCTGAGAGTGACTTGGGGCCGGGCCTCGCCCCATTGCAGCTGTTCTAGAACCTGGTGGGAGCAGGCCCTCCCGGAGGCAGGCGTCCGGGGTGCCAGATCCCAGCGCCCCAGGGGACCCTGCCGGCAGTTGCTTCCTCACAAAGAGCCAGACGTAGGAGCAGCGAGTGGAGCTGTCAGGCCGTGGTCCCGGCAGAAGGAGGCCCCGAGTCGTCGTGGGGTCTGTCCCAGCCCTGCCCACCTGGCCACGGGGCTCCCCCTGCAGCTCCCGCCTCCGCCCGGAGTCCCTCACCTCCCTCGCGCATGGCGGTCTTGGGGCGCCGTCCCCTGTCATGTCAGGTGGGGACCAAGGCTCCCACACCTGACAGGTGTGTCCCCTTCTGCTCTCCCACCAGGTGACCTCTCCACGGACAGACTGCCCCCCGCAGAGCTGTACGTCCTGTGCGGGGTCCTGAGGGGCTGGGAGGACGACGGCGTGCACACGCTGCTGAGGCGGGTCGCCGATGGCGCCCGCCCAGGTGAGTACCCAGCCATCCTCTCCCCTTTCCTTCTTTTTATTTTAAAAAGAGTAATCCATCAACAGGGTTTTCGATGAAGCAAAAGAGAGAGAGAGCTTTAAAAAGAGAGCCGTCCAGGCGTGGGAGCTCACGCCTGTAATCCTGGCACTCTGGGAGGCCGAGGAGGGAGGATTGCTCGAGGTCAGGAGTTCAAAACCAGCCTGAGCAAGAGCGAGACCCCGTCTCCACTATAAATAGAAAGAAATTAGCTGCACAACTAATATATATAGAAAAAATCATCCGGACGTGGTGGCGCATGCCTGTAGTCCCAGCTACTCGGGAGGCTGAGGCAGGAGGATCGCTTGAGCCCAGGAGTTTGAGGTTACTGTGAGCGAGGCTGACGCCATGGCGCTCACTCTAGCCTGGGCAACAGAGTGAGACTGTCTCGAAAAAAAAAAAAGAAAAAGAGAAAAACAAATGGAAGGACTGTAAAATATACCCGAGGGGGCACAGGGGCATCGGGTGCGAAACGCGCCCGTCAGGGTCTCCTGCCTGGAGCCCTGATGCCAACCTCGAAGGTGCAGCCGGGGTGCCCAGAGCAGCCTCTCGTCGGGGAGGGGACACCAGGAGGCCACAAGCCACGTCTCATGTCGGAGACGGGCGGCAGACACACGCGTGTGCGTGGAGAGCGAGGGGCACGTCCGGCCCCCGGCCCCCGGCGGGGCCCTTTCCAGAAGGGAGGCAGGTGCTGCTCTTGAATGCCGGCCTTCGGAGCCCTGGGCTGCACGCCACCCGCGTGCGGCTCGGAAACACGCAGGAATGGACGGAGCGCGCTACCGTCCCGCTTCCTCAGCTGCATGTGTACCTGCGTGCGCAGGACAGAGGTCAGACTATGCGTGCAACATCTGCTCGCCCTTCACACTCGCCACGGCCTTCCTGGCTGGCATCGTGCCGGGGACTCCAGACAGAAGGAAAACGCAAATGTGCACCGCCTCCCGCCCCGCCCGTCTGTCACCGTCCCAGAGCTGTTTCCTCCAGTGACCCGGATTCCCCTCCACCTGCCCCATGTGACCGCGGCTCAACGGGTCCTGGGGTCTGTCTCTCTCTGTCCTTCCCTCCTTCTTCCTTCCTTCCTTCCTTCCTTCCTTCCTTCCTTCCTTCCTTCCTTCCTTCCCTGGACTTCCTTTCCTCCCTCCTTCCCTCCCTCCCTCCTTCCTTCCCTCCCTTCTTCCTTCCCTCCCTCCTTCCTTCCCTCCCAACTTCCTTCCTTCCATCCCTCTCTCCTTCCTTCCTTTCCTCCTTCCCTTCTTCCTTCCCTCCCTCCTTCCTTCCCTCCCTCCCTCCTTCCTTCCTTTCCTCGTTCCCTTCTTCCTTCCCTCCCTCCTTCCTTCCTTCCCTCCTTCCCTCCCTCCTTCCTTCCTTCCCTCCCTCCTTCCTTCCTCCCCTCCCTCCTTCCTTACTTCCCTCCTTCCTTTCCTCCCTCCTTCCTTCTTTCCTCCTTCCTTCCTTCCCTCCCTCCTTCCTTCCCTCCCAGCTTCCTTCCTTCCTTCCCTCCTTCCTTTCTTCCCTCCTTCCCTTCTTCCTTCCCTCCCTCCTTCCTTCCCTCCCTCCTTCCTTCCTTTCCTCCTTCCCTTCTTCCTTCCCTCCCACCTTCCTTCCCTTCTTCCCTCCCTCCCTCCTTCCTTCCATCCCTCCTTCCCTCCCTCCTTCCTTCCCTTCTTCCTTCCCTCCTTCCTTCCCTCCTTCCCTTCTTCCTTCCCTCCCTCCTTCCTTCCCTCCCAGCTTCCTTCCTTCCCTCTCTCCTTCCTTTCTTCCCTCCTTCCCTTCTTCCTTCCCTCCCTCCTTCCTTCCCTCCCTCCTTCCTTCCTTTCCTCCTTCCCTTCTTTCTTCCCTCCCACCTTCCTTCCTTCCTTCCCTCCTTCCCTCCCTCCCTCCTTCCCTCCCTCCTTCCCTCCCTCCTTCCTTCCTTCCCTCCTTCCCTCCTTCCCTCCCTCTTTCTTTCCCTCCCTCCTTCCTTCCTTCCTTCCCTCTCTCCTTCCTTCCTTTCCTCCTTCCCTTCTTCCTTCCCTCCTTCCTTCCTTCCCTTCCTCCCTCCTTCCTTCCTTTCCTCCTTACCTTCTTCCTTCCCTCCCTCCTTCCTTCCCTCCCACCTTCCTTCCCTCCTTCCTTCCCTCCTTCCTTCCTTCCCTCCTTCCCTCCCTCCTTCCTTTCTTCCCCCCTCCCTCCCTCCTTCCTTCCTTCCCTCCCTCCTTCCTTACTTCCCTCCATCCTTTCCTCCCTCCTTCCTTCTTTCCTCCTTCCTTCCCTCCCTCCATCCTTCCCTGCCACCTTCCTTCCCTCCCTCATTCCTTCCCTCCCACCTTCCTTCCCTCCTTCCCTCCCTCCTTCCTTCCTTCCCTCCCTCCCTCCTTCCTTCCTTCCCTCCTTCCCTCCCTCCCTCCTTCCCTCCCTCCTTCCTTCCTTTCCTCCTTCCCTTCTTTCTTCCCTCCCACCTTCCTTCCTTTCTTCCCTCCTTCCCTCCCTCCTTCCCTCCCTCCTTCCTTCCTTCCCTCCTTCCCTCCTTCCCTCCCTCTTTCTTTCCCTCCCTCCTTCCTTCCTTCCTTCCCTCTCTCCTTCCTTCCTTTCCTCCTTCCCTTCTTCCTTCCCTCCTTCCTTCCTTCCCTTCCTCCCTCCTTCCTTCCTTTCCTCCTTACCTTCTTCCTTCCCTCCCTCCTTCCTTCCCTCCCACCTTCCTTCCCTCCTTCCTTCCCTCCTTCCTTCCTTCCCTCCTTCCCTCCCTCCTTCCTTCCTTCCCCCCCTCCCTCCCTCCTTCCTTCCTTCCCTCCCTCCTTCCTTACTTCCCTCCTTCCTTCCCTCCCTCCTTCCTTCCCTCCCACCTTCCTTCCCTCCTTCCCTCCCTCCTTCCTTCCTTCCCTCCCTCCTTCCTTCCTTCCCCCCCTCCCTCCCTCCTTCCTTCCTTCCCTCCCTCCTTCCTTACTTCCCTCCTTCCTTTCCTCCCTCCTTCCTTCTTTCCTCCTTCCTTCCCTCCCTCCTTCCTTCCCTGCCACCTTCCTTCCCTCCCTCATTCCTTCCCTCCCACCTTCCTTCCCTCCTTCCCTCCCTCCTTCCTTCCTTCCCTCCCTCCCTCCTTCCTTCCTTCCCTCCTTCCCTCCCTCCCTCCTTCCCTCCCTCCTTCCTTCCTTCCTTCCCTCCCTCCTTCCTTCCTTCCCTCCTTCCCTCCCTCCTTCCTTACTTCCCTCCTTCCCTTCTTCCTTCCCTCCCTCCTTCCTTCCTTCCCTCCCACCTTCCTTCCCTCCTTCCCTCCCTCCCTCCTTCCTTCCTTCTCTCCCTCCCTCCTTCCCTCCCTCCTTCCTTCCTTCCCTCCTTCCCTCCCTCCCTCCTTCCCTCCCTCCTTCCTTCCCTCCTTCCCTCCCTCCTTCTCTTCTTCCTTCCCTCCCTCCTTCCTTCCCTGCCACCTTCCTTCCCTGCCACCTTCCTTCCTTCCCTCCCTCCTTCCTTCCCTCCCTCCTTCCTTCCCTCCCACCTTCCTTCCTTCCTTCCCTCCCTCCTTCCTTCCTTTCCTCCTTTCCTTCTTCCTTCCCTCCCACCTTCCTTCCCTCCTTCCCTCCCTCCCTCCCTCCTTCCTTCCATCCCTCCTTCCCTCCCTCCTTCCTTACTTCCCTCCTTCCCTTCTTCCTTTCCTCCCTCTTTCCTTCTTTCCTCCTTCCTTCCTTCCCTCCCTCCTTCCTTACTTCCCTCCTTCCTTTCCTCCCTCCTTCCTTCTTTCCTCCTTCCTTCCTTCCCTCCCTCCTTCCTTCCCTGCCACCTTCCTTCCCTCCCTCATTCCTTCCCTCCCACCTTCCTTCCCTCCTTCCCTCCCTCCTTCCCTCCTTCCCTCCCTCCCTCCTTCCCTCCCTCCTTCCTTCCTTCCCTCCCTCCTTCCTTCCTTCCCTCCTTCCCTCCCTCCTTCCTTACTTCCCTCCTTCCCTTCTTCCTTTCCTCCCTCCTTCCTTCCTTCCCTCCCACCTTCCTTCCCTCCTTCCCTCCTTCCTTCCTTCTCTCCCTCCCTCCTTCCCTCCCTCCTTCCTTCCTTCCCTCCTTCCCTCCCTCCCTCCTTCCCTCCCTCCTTCCTTCCCTCCTTCCCTCCCTCCTTCCCTTCTTCCTTTCCTCCCTCCTTCCTTCCTTCCCTCCCTCCTTCCTTCCCTGCCACCTTCCTTCCCTGCCACCTTCCTTCCTTCCTTCCCTCCCTCCTTCCTTCCCTCCCTCCTTCCTTCCTTCCCTCCTTCCTTCCCTCCTTCCTTCCCTCCTTCCCTCCTTCCCTCCCTCCCTCCTTCCTTCCCTCCCTCCTTCCTTCCCTCCCTCCTTCCTTCCTTCCCTCCCACCTTCCTTCCCTCCCTCCTTCCTTCCTTTCCTCCTTTCCTTCTTCCTTCCCTCCCACCTTCCTTCCCTCCCTCCCTCCCTCCCTCCCTCCTTCCTTCCATCCCTCCTTCCCTCCCTCCTTCCTTACTTCCCTCCTTCCCTTCTTCCTTTCCTCCCTCTTTCCTTCTTTCCTCCTTCCTTGCTTCCCTCCCTCCTTCCTTCCCTGCCACCTTCCTTTCCTCCCTCATTCCTTCCCTCCCTCCTTCCTTCCTTCCCTCCCTCCCTCCTTCCTTTCCTCCTTCCTTCTTCCCCTTCTTCCTTACCTCCTTCCTTCCCTCCCTCCTTCCCTCCCTCCCTCCTTCCTTCACCTGTCTGTGTTCATCCATCACCTGTCCATGCGTCAGGACCTGTCACCTGATCTACCAGGATCCATCCCCTCCCTCATCTCATTCTGCCAGAAAACCGGCCCAGGCCGGAGGCCGATTTTGGATCCTGAGGTTTGAGGCCCTTCCTGAATCAGCTGCCCCAGACTGTGGCCGGCGGCTGCCACCAGAGTGCCCTCCTGCACGGCACAGCCTTCGGGGGAAATGTGCGTGTGTGTGTGTACACATGCATATACATATATCTACATACATGTATATCTACACACACACAGACAGTTGACCCTCGACCCCCTCGGGGTGAGGGGCGCTGACCCCCGGAACCAGAAAGCCCTGCAACTTCTGACTGCCTGGAACTGAAGTGCCGCTCGCCGGCTGTCAGCCGGTGGCCCTCCCGGGGACGTGAGTGGCCGAGTGACACGCGTGTTTTGCCCGGGAGACGCGTTACATCCAGTCTTCTCACAGTCGAGCTCGCTGGAGAAAACAAAATGCTGTGAAGCCGCAAGGAAGCGAGAACACGAGGGCCAGTGGGTCCCCATGAAGGTCTCCGTCCTCGTCCCTGTCATGTCGAAGGGGCGAGGAGGAGGAGGAGGAGGAAGGAGCGCCGTGGGCCCTGCCGTCTGCGGCGTGGCAGAGCTGGAAGGAAGTCCACGCATGGACGAGCCCGTGCTGTTCAACTGCACACACACATACATGTAGACGCACGCATGCACGCATGCACCACACGACCCGGAATTCCTGGCGTGTTTGCAGAGCCCAGCGACTTCCCTGAACGGCTTGGCCGGGCCACGGCCCTGCCCCTGCCCACGGCCCTGCCCCTGCCCACGGAACCAGGACGGCGGGGCTCGGCCGCTCCCGGGACGCCCGCCCGTCTCTGTCCCATCCTCTCTCTCTCGGTCTGCCGCATCTGCCTCCCGTCTCGGCCGTCCCCAACCTCTGTGGCCCCAGCCACCGTTTTCATGGAAGACAGTTTTCCACGAACCAGGGGTGGGGGATTTATTTCCAGATGATTCAAGCACATTGCATTGACGGCGTGCTTTATTTCTATTGTTGTTACTATTTTTGAGACAGAGTCTCACTCTGTTGCCCAGGCTAGAGTGAGTGCCGTGGTGTCAGCCTCACTCACAGCAACCTCCAACTCCTGGGCTCAAGCAATCCTCCTGCCTCAGCCTCCTCCCGAGTAGCTGGGACTACTGCACCACCACCCCTGGCTAATTTTTTCTATATGTTTTTTTAGTTGGCCAATTAATTTCTTTCTATATTTTTTTAGTACAGACTGGGTCTCACTCTTGCTCAAGCTGGTTTTTTGTTTGTTTGTTTGTTTTTTCTTTGGATAGCAGTGATTCAGGTAACTCAGGCTGGTTTTAAACTCCTGACCTTGAGTGATCCTCCCGCCTCGGCCTCTCAGAGTGCTGGGATGACAGGCGTGAGCCAGCATATTTCTATTATTATTATACTGCCATGTAGGATGGAATAATTATACACCTCACCAGAGGTTGGGGACCCCTGATTGTGTCACTGTCTCTGTTCTTTCTGTCTCTCCTTCCTTCCTAATCTACCCAATCTCTGTCTGTCCCTCCCTATCCCCGCCTCGTCTCTGTCTGTCTCTGTTCATCTGTCAGGTACCATTTTTCCCCGAAAATAAGACAGGCTCTTATATTTATTTTTCCTCAAGAATACACCCTAGGGCTTATCTTCAGGGGATGTGTTATTTCTTTTTTAAGTACGGGACAACCATCTACATTGATTCAAACAGAGTGAGGTCGTCTTCTTCTGGAACATCATCCTCACTCTCCAGACCCCGAATCCCATCCTGAATGTCTCGCGACTCTGTTTCCTTTAGAGCCACCGGCCCCGATCTCTCCTGTGGAGCACTAGAGCTGTCACGGGGCGGATGAGAAGGGCTGATCGTGTTCTTTCCCGCTCTGCGACGACACGCACGGGTTGTGCAGATGCTGCGCAGCCACGCCCATCACTAGGGCTGATTTTCATAGCCACACCCACCACTAGGGCTGATTTTCATAGCCACGCCCACAACTGGGGCTTATTTTCATAGCCATGCCCATCACTGGGGCTGATTTTCATAGCCACGCCCATCACTAGGGCTGATTCTCATAGCCACGCCCACAACTGGGGCTGATTTTCATAGCCACGCCCATCACTAGGGCTGATTTTCATAGCCACGCCCACAACTGGGGCTGATTTTCATAGCCACGCCCATCACTAGGACTGATTTTCATAGTCACGCCCATCACTGGGGCTGATTTTCATAGCCACGCCCATCACCAGGGCTGATTTTTCATGGCTACGCCCACCACCAGGGATGATTTTCATAGCCACGCCCATCATTAGGGCTGATTTTTCATAGCCACACCCATCACCAGGGCTGATTTTCATAGCCACACCCATCACTAGGACTGATTTTCATAGCCACGCCCATCACTAGGGCTGATTTTTCATAGCCACACCCATCACCAGGGCTGATTTTCATAGCCACGCCCGTCACCAGGGCTGATTTTCATAGCCACGCCCATCACCAGGGCTGATTTTCATAGCCACACCCATCACCAGGACTGATTTTCATAGCCACGCCCATCACCAGGGCTGATTTTCATAGCCACGCCCACCACTAGGGCTGATTTTCATAGCCACGCCCATCACCAGGGCTGATTTTCAGGGTGGGGCTTCCATTGCGCACATGCTTAGACATCCCGCTAGGGCTTGTGTTATGGGCAGGTCTTATTTTCGGGGAACCATGGTATCTATCCATGTCCCCTCTCGGGTCCCACCCTTCCCCGAGCACCCTCTGTCCCCTCCTCGATCCCAGTCCTGCCCGGGGCTCCATCTCTCTCTCTCCTCGTCTCGTCCTGCAGGGACCGGGCTCTTGCTGGTGGCAGCCGTCAGGGACGCGGAGGACAGAGCGGCGCGTGGACCGGGCCTGTCGGGGCGTCTGGACGCGCTGCTGTGGCCCCGGGGCAGGGACTCGAGCCTGGCCGAGCTCCGACGCCTGCTGCAGCAGCTTGGCTTTGCGGACGTCCGGGCGGCCCCCGTGGGGCACGGCCTGGCCGCGCTGCTGGGCACCCGAGATGCCCCGTGAGCCCGGCGGAGTGGACCTCGACCCCAGGCCGAGGGACGAGCCAGCCCCAGACGCCGGCCGGTCTCCAGAGTACGTGTCGGTGCGACTGGCTCCTTGCGAACCTCACCGGGATGGCAGAATAAAGCGAGCCAGGAAAGCCCGGCGTGCGTGGCTGCAGCCCAGTCCTCCCCGACGCTGCCTCCCTGACGGCCGGTGGGTGACCGGTCCTCAGGGCACTTTCCCCTCCTGTGTCCGACTGCGGTGGCTCCCGCGGGGCCGGCTGCGTGGCTGAAACTCGTGGCTGTACAAACCCGGGCTTGGGCAGGTCTCGGGCGTGCCAGGCTCCTCTGGGCTACGCTGCCGCCCGCTGTGTCCTCAGCCCCGAGTTACGGCCGGTCCCTCTGGGGCCCTGGGGTGCCCCGTCCCGCCTGCCCTCGGAGAAGAGCTGCCTGCAGCCGCCCGGGGCTGCGCCCGCAGTCTCCAGCCCCCCTGCCCCTGACAACGCATCGCAGTTACTGCTTCCGTAGAATCGAAAGGCAGGAAGAGATTGTCTTTTTTTTTTTTCTAACTGCAAATGCTCCCAGCGTGTCCATGAGACGGCTTAGGTCGGCTTCCTATTTCAGCAATAGTCTGCGTTTTCTTAGCAGAGCAAAAGAGCGTGCAAATGCTTTACGTAAGTTGGGCAGTTGCAAGTATGTAGCGACCTGCGGGCTGGTTGTTACGGAGATGTATACATTGTAACTGGAAAAAATACCCGGCTTCAAAGAAGTCCCCCTGTGGGTGTGAATATCTCCTGCTCAAAGCCACCAGAGTATCAGATACACACACAACTTATCAAATACCGTGTTTCCCCGAAAATAAGCCCTAACCATAAAATAAACCCTAGCAGGATGTGCGCAACAGAAGCCCCACCCCGAAAATAAGCCCTAGTGATGGGTGTGGCTATGAAAATCAGCCCTAGTGATGGGCGTGGCTATGAAAATCAGCCCTGGTGATGGGTGTGGCTATGAAAATCAGCCCTGGTGATGGGCGTGGCTATGAAAATTAGCCCTGGTGATGGGCGTGGCTATGAAAATCAGCCCCAGTGACGGGCGTGGCTGCGCAGTGCGTCTGCACAACCCGTGCGTGTCCTCGCGGAGCGGGAAAGAAGACAAGCAGCCCTTCCCATCCGCCCCGTCGTGACAGCTGCTGTCCCAGAGGTGACCGGAAAGGTGCGGGCAGCCCCACCAACAAGGTCGGCTCCCCCTGTCGGGTCCTGGCCGTCCTGTGCGAGCTGCAAGCTGAGGCTTCAAGGGGAAAATAACACATCCCCTGAAAATGAGCCCTGGGGTGTCTTCTTGAGGAAAATAAATATAAGACTCTTGTCTTATTTTGGGGGAAACACGGTACTACTACAGTAGAATCAAAACGCAGAAAGAGATTTCATTTTTAACTGCAGATGCTCCTAATGTGTCCATTGTAGGGCTTAGGTCTGTTTCATATTTCATCAATGTCTGCCTTTTCTTTTCTTTCTTTCCTTTTTTTTTTTTTTTTTTTTTTGAGACAGAGTCTCACTTTGTACCTGGGCTAGAGTGCCGTGGCGTCAGCCTCACTCACAGCAACCTCAAACTCCTGAGCTCAAGAGATCCTCCTGCCTCAGCCTCCCGAGTACCTGGGACTACAGGCATGTGTCACCATGCCCAGCTAATTTTTTCTATATATATTAGTTGGCCAATTAATTTCTTTCTATTTATAGTAGACACGTGGGTCTCGCTCTTGCTCACGCTGGTTTTGAACTCCTGACCTCGAGCAATCCACCCGCCTTGGCCTCCGAGAGAGCTAGGATTACAGGCGTGAGCCACCGAGACCGGCCCGCCTTTTCTTAAGAGCAAAGAGCGTGCAAATGCTTTCCGTAAATTGGGCAGTTGCAAGTATGTAGCGACCTGCAGGCTGGTTGTTACTGAGAGGTATACATTGTGACTACAAAAAATACCCGGCTTCAAAGAAGTCCCCCTGTGGGTGTGAATATCTCCTGCTTAAAAGCTACCAGAGTATCAGATACACACACAACTTATCAAATATACCTATACATGGGAATTATCTCCACGTGTTATATTTTAGGTAAGTCTATGTGAATTATGCGTTCTACATATGTCCACAGGTGTGTGTGTACAGGTGCACGTGTACACACACCCATCCCATCTGCACACAGCTATACACACACACACCCATGCACCACGACGGGGACACGTTCTGAGAAGGACACGTTCTGCAAGGTCACCGTTGTGTGACCATCACAAATGGTCCTCACACCAACCGGCAGCACCCCACACACACACACACACACCTGGGCTGTGCCTGGTGCCCTGGGGGTGGGGGCCCTGAGACCTTCCATACGATTTGTTCTGTAACACTTGCATTCAGTCCAAAAGCTGCACTCAAGTCTCCAGGAATCCCCACGTGGCCGGGCCCGCCTTTGTCTGTCATTGACCGAAACAGCGTTACTCGGTGCATGGCTGTATAAATTGTGGATGGACTCCAGTTTAAAACAAAACACACACACACACACACAAGAACAACTGTGTGGGCTGGGCGTGGTAGATCACGCCTGTAATCCTAGCACACAGGGAGGCTGAGGCGGGAGGATCACTCAAGGTCAGGAGTTTGAGACCAGCCTGAGCAAGAGCAACATCCCGTCTCTACTAAAAAATAGAAAGAAATTAGCTGGACAACTAAAAATACATAGAAAAAATTAGCCGGGCATGGTGGTGCATGCCTGTAGTCCCAGCTACTCGGGAGGCTGAGGCAGGAGGATCGAGGGTGGAGTGTGCTTGTAGCTCGCACCTGTTGGAACAGCAATGACAAGGTTCCACGGCTTCTCCCTCACCCTGGTCCCCTCCGCTTGGGCTCCAGCGGGACCCTGCAGTTGCCAGGAGACACCAGGGCGTGGCCCTGGGGTGCAGCGATTGCTCCCCCCACCCCTGCGTCTGCCCCACCCTGCAGGGCCGCCCCTGCCAACCTCAGCGCCGGGGTGACACTGCTCTGGTCACCTTGGGCTGCTGCAGCCGGGCTCCCCCACCTGCCTGGGACTGCAGGCCCGTCCCTGCCTGCAGGGTGTCCCCGGGAGGCATTATGACCCCTTCTGCGTTCACAGCAGGAAGCCCAGGGCACCCTCAAGGGACACAGGTGGCTCCGAGAGAGGGCACACCCCACACCTGCTCTTAGAGGGGGTGCAGGGGCAGATTCGAGACGCCCATTGTGGGAAGGTCCCACCCAGCCGGAAGAGGCCAACAGGTGGGGGGCCCTCAGCATACCCAGCCCCCACTTTGTCCCGGCTGCTACACAGACCCTGGGTGTGGCCGCCCCTGAACCGAGGTCCCCACACCCCAGCCTCAGCCCTGAAACCAAAGACCCGCCCGCCCGAGGGTGACCCCTTGCAGGTGCATGTGGGGGTGGCAGGTAACCCCTCCCATGGGTTCACTGCTCCCCTCGATCTCCCTTTCCTGCCAGTTGGAACTTTGTGGGGCAAAAGAATGAAAGCGGTGAGGAGAGAAAACATGATTTGTATGCAACGTGTCTTTTTATTTATTGGGGCAACTGTGCGAAAATCTATCTCTAGAGGAGTCCGGGAAGGAGAACACGTGTGTGCTTGGTATGTGTCTCGGAAGGGCTTTGATTGCTTAGAACCCAATGGGGGCTGGGCACGGTGGCTCACGCCTGTCATCCCAGCACTCTGGGAGGCCGAGGTGGGCAGATTGCTCGAGGTCAGGAGTTTGAACCAGCCTGAGCAAGAGTGAGACCCTGTCTCTACTATAAATAGAAAGAAATTAATCGGCCAACTAAAAATATATATAGGGAAAAATTAGCCGGGCGTGGAGGTGCATGCCTGTAGTCCCAGCTACTCGGGAGGAAGTTGAGGCAGGAGGATCGCTGGAGCCCAGGAGTTTGAGGTTGCTGTGAGCGAGGCTGACGCCACGGCACTCACTCTAGCCTGGGCAACAGAGCAAGACTCTATCTCAAAAAAAGAAAAAAAAAATAGAACCCAGTGGGGATTAGGAGGATGGAATCTGCAAAAGAGCAGTGTGACCTGACCCATTCACTCATTCCTTCCTCCCTTCACTCATTCATTCCTTCATTCCTAGGTAGGTATGTGAGCGCCGGCTGCATACCTACCGCATACCCACACAGGCCTGGAGGAAACAGCTTCCCGGCGCCGGCCCCGCCCAAGGACAGGCTTCTGCAGGGAGGGGTCTCTCTCCAGCACCTTCACCCTGCGGCCTTGTTACCCACCTTCCACACGTCACTGAGAGACAGTGTCTCTTGCAATTTCAAATTGCACGCTGGCACAGCCCTCCACACGGGGCCCTGGCTCGGGTCTGCTGTCCCCTCCCCAGGCCCCGTCAAAATCGCCCTCCTCACTCTTCTGATTCGGTCTAAGCCGCCATCTGCTGAAATCTGTTTAAAATCTCTGATTTTAAACACCCCTGCTTCTTTCTTGACGGATCCACTCACTTTTCAGGCCACCAAGGCACTTTCTGGATGTGGATTCAATGGCAGTACCTGCTGGTGTGTGTGTGTGTGTGTCTCTCTCCCATCTCTCTTCCTGTCCCTGTCCCTCCCGTTCCCAACTCCCAGGTGTGAGGTCTCCCTGGACCCCTCTTTCCAGGCTAGGTGGCCTTCCCATGTCTCCCCCTTATGGGGCACAGCGACTGTGGGCCCTCCCCCAAGACAAGGGGTGCATGAGTGAGCGCCCCAAGTCTCACTGCCCAGTGGGACACCTTGCACGGGTCAGCAGGTACAGGGAGACACCGCCTTCACTTCTTCATTCCAGCAACACTGGCCAAGCACCTTCTGGGGGCCTGGGCTGGGCAGCACCCCGAGAGACCAGCAGACAGACAGCACAGCACTGCCCGGGGGTGTCACCGAAGAAGGGCAGGCCAGGCTCGGCCAGGAACCTGTCTGAGGCCGGAGGAAGAGACCGATCGCTGAATGGTGACCTCCCCAACCTGCACGAAGGAAACCTGCTCCTGCTCCCCGATGCAGGCTTTGGGAATAATAACACGGCATTCCTGGGCCTGCAGCCCCGGCCCGACCAGAAGCCAACCAGCTGGATCTGGGCTGAGCAGCTCCCGGGGGTGGGAGATGGGGGGGGGGGGGTGCTGGCTCTCTGGGCCAGGAGAATGTTAGCGCCACCAGGGTCCCCTCCAGCCCAGAGTGGCCCCGTCGGTGAAATAAAACACACCTGAGACGACGTGTGTCTCCAGGGAGGCACAGCCCGCAGAGCAAACTCCCCGGCCAGGCCCAGAACCCTCAGCCCCCAGCCCTCCAGGGCTGCCTCCTGAGGCCTCAAGAATGCACCGGAATGCCCCAACAAGAATGCGCCAGAATGTCCAAGGCCCACTCAAGCCAGACCTCCTCTTCCCAGCCAGACGGCAGAGCAGCCACACCTGGAACCGGCCCCGCCTCCAGGCCTGCCGCTCACCTGCCTGTCCTTGCAGGGCAGGGAAGGGCGAGGAAGGACGCAGGGAAACCCCAGGCTCAGGGTGACCCCTGCTGCCCACGCCCCGCCCCCATCCCAGGGTCCCAGGGGCTCTCACTTTATGGGTGCACAGGCTGCGACCACAAGAGAGAAACGTTTTAAGGAAAGGAGACGGGGAAACAGACAAGGAAAAATAAAGAGAAAAGAGAAAGGGAGAGGAAATAAAGGGGAAAAAAAAGGACAAAGAGAAGAAATAAAGGAAAGAAAATGGGAAAAAAGGAGGGGGAGAAGTAAAAAAAAGGGAAAGAGAGGAAAACAAAGGTGAAGGAGGGAGGGACAGTTGAGCCCAGGGGTCCGAGCTGCTGGGGTCTGTCCCCGACCCCAGCTCCCCGCTCCCAAGGCCCCGGGGGCCCCCTAGGGCCTGAGTGTTAAATGTCAACGAAGCCAGCGTTAAACGTCAATAAAAAGCTCCCGGGCTCCAGGCTGGGGTCCCCGGGATCAGGCAGGGTCTGGAGGCCTCCCCATAGGGGTGCCGCCCGCAGGCCTCGGGGCTCCCAGGGGAACGCGGGAAAGGCGCGGAGTCCCCCGAAAGCCGGCCATGCCTTAGGGTTAGGGGATGCCCGGGGTCAAGGGTCGGAGGTTAGGGCACCACGTGTGGCGCATCCGGGCAGGGTGTGCGCGCGGCCTCCGGGAGAAACGGGAGGCGCGCCCCTGCGGACACCGGGCCTCTGGAGTAGGGGGTCCCCGCCCACAGACCCCGGCTCATCCGCCCGCTCCGGCCAGCGCAGGGGCGTGACCTTCACAAGGTCAAGGCGGCCCGCCGAACCCCCAGCCCGTACGGCGCATGGGCGGGGCACGGCTCCCGGCATGCCCCGGGGTGTGGGCGGGGACGGGGCGTCGTCGAGGACGCAGCCAATGGGCGCGGCGCGCGGGGGCGTGGGGCGGGGCTCGCGCGGCTCCCGGCAGCCCTCGGGGGCGCGGCGCGCAGGCGTGGGCGGGGCGGCGCGGGCGGCTCGGCCAATGGGCGCGGCGCGCGGGGGCGCGGGGCGGGACGTGGGCGGGGCGTCGGCGCCTTAGCGGCTGCGCGGTGGCCGCCCCGTCCTTTCGGTCCCGGCGGCGGCATCGCTAAGCCAGTGGCGCCCTCCCTCCGCTGTCCGCGCCCGCGCTCCGGCTGTCCGCGCGCCCCGCCACCATGACGGAACAGGCCATCTCCTTCGCCAAGGACTTCCTGGCCGGCGGCATCGCCGCCGCCATCTCCAAGACGGCCGTGGCCCCGATCGAGCGGGTCAAGCTGCTGCTGCAGGTGAGGGCGCGGGCGCGGCCGCCGGGGGCGACGGGCCGGGCCGGGCGAGCGGGGCGCGGGGAGCCGGCTGCACCGCGACCGGCCGGCTGACAGGCGGGCACCGGAAGTGGAAGGCCGCGGCCGCTTTGTCCGCGCCGGCTTCCGGGGACGCGTCGCGCGAGCGCCGCCGCATGCGCAGGGGCGGGCTGGCGCCTGCGCACTGGGTCTCCGCGCCGCGGCCGGGCGCCCGCGCGTGCGCGGTGGGCCCGGAGCCTGGGGAAAGGCTGCCTCGGCGGCCTCAGGGCGCATGCGCAGGGGCTGAGCGCGTGGACAGGTCTCCCGGGGACTGAGGTCACCCCGTGCCGGCCTCTGCCCGGCCGCTTCCCGCCTTTGCGCGCGCTCCGCCCTGCTTAACCACTTCGGTCCCGTTGCTTAGGGCCCAGCCACCCTGCCCGTGGGTGTCCTGCTGCTGCATAATGCCGGGACCCCGAGTTTCCCCGGGTGCGTTTTGCCCTCTCCTCCGGCCCGTCTGCAGTCCTGGGCCGCAGTGAGCTTTGCTTGCCCCCCTGTGCGGATAGTACTGGCGGTAGCACGCCCGCGGGCGACATTGTTGCCTTCCTGCCATTGGCGTCGCTACAATGTAGCAGGTGGCACTTGGGTTGCAGTAACAAGTAATCTTGGCTCTAACGAGATGCTTAGGGCAGCTCGCCGGTGACCCGTGAGCTGGTTCTCTAGCCAGCGGCACGCTCTGTGCTCGGAGTGTCCCTGCGCGGGGAGACCCGGGCCCCCGTGTGAGCAGCCCCCTCCGCGCCCCGCAGGTGCAGCACGCCAGCAAGCAGATCGCGGCCGACAAGCAGTACAAGGGCATCGTGGACTGCATCGTGCGCATCCCCAAGGAGCAGGGGATGCTGTCCTTCTGGAGGGGCAACCTGGCCAACGTCATCCGCTACTTCCCCACGCAAGCCCTCAACTTCGCCTTCAAGGATAAGTACAAGCAGATCTTCCTGGGGGGCGTGGACAAGCACACGCAGTTCTGGAGGTATTTCGCGGGCAACCTGGCCTCCGGAGGGGCGGCCGGGGCCACGTCCCTCTGCTTCGTGTACCCGCTGGATTTCGCCAGGACGCGCCTGGCCGCCGACGTGGGGAAGTCGGGCACCGAGCGCGAGTTCAAGGGCCTGGGGGACTGTCTGGTGAAGATCACCAAGTCCGACGGCATCCGGGGCCTGTATCAGGGCTTCAACGTCTCGGTGCAGGGCATCATCATCTACCGCGCCGCCTACTTTGGCGTGTACGACACGGCCAAAGGTGAGTGCGGCTGCCCCGGCCCAATCCCAGGGCACGGCAGGGCTTGACTGACAGGCGGGCGTCCTGTCACGTCCTGGAGGCTGGAGGTCCCAGATCAAGGGGTCTCAGGGCTGGTTCCTCTCCTGGGTGTGTAGACGCCCTGTGTCTTCACGGGGTTGTTCCTGTGTGCCTATCTGTGCCCTCATCTCTGCTTACAAGGACACCAGTCCTGCTAGATCAGGACTCAGAGACCTCAGTTTACCTCAGTTATCTCTTTAACTTCAAATGCTGCTGTGTCCCGAGGTGTAAGGGTTGGGGGGCTTTGGCAAGCGAGTTTTGGAGGCCACACAACACACACACACCTGTTACCACGGTAACCCTTCCAAAGCCCGGGGCCATCACGGGCTGTCACCTTGCGGCTGAAACATTCAGACACCACCTCCAGGGCGCTCTTAACGCCCTGGTCTCCAGACGGGGCCGCTGCCCAGCCCCAGCCTCGGGGGCTGCGCTAGACTGTAGGTGGCTTCGCCTCCCTAACCTGCATCTGACCAGGTCCTGACCTCCAGTGTCGCGAAGGTCGCCCGTACTGAGACCCCCCCACGTGCAGCCATGTGGAGGGGCAGTTCAGACCCTGGAGGGACGGGGTGCCAGCCCTCTCGGGGGGCCCACGTGTGAGCGCTCTGGGCACTGACGCTGGCTGGTGACTCCGCAGGCATGCTCCCCGACCCCAAGAACACGCACATCGTGGTGAGCTGGATGATAGCGCAGACGGTGACGGCCGTGGCCGGCGTGGTCTCCTACCCCTTCGACACCGTGCGGCGGCGCATGATGATGCAGTCTGGGCGCAAAGGAGGTACCGGCCCCGTCCCTGTCCCTGGCAGCCCTTCCAGTGGCCCCCGGCCCCGCCCCTGGGGGGTGTGCTGCTGGCTCTGGTGACACGCCCAAAGGGTTTCAGGCAGCACTTTGGCAGAGAGACCTGACCCCAGCCCTACCCTGCCTGCCTGAAGGAATTCCCTTGGGAATGAACGGGCTTCTGTTCTTTTTGACACTTGGCATTGCACAGGCAGCAGTCTTTAGATCCCTATGCCCTGGACCTGTGGCCCCATCTGGGCACCTGACCAGGCCCACACCCTCAGTCCTGCCTGGGCCCCAGGGGTGGAAACGGGGTCCCACCAAGGCTGGGGTCTCCTGTCCTGTGTCTCGAATACCCGCTTCCGACAAGAGCTTGTAGGAGGCCCCAAGCTGGGGTAGTTGCTCACCAGAGCTTCATTTTTTCCGTTTTGAACCATTAGTTGCTCAAATCGCTAACTGGGTTTGGGTTTCTGTGGAAGGTCTGGGGGGCAGGTGTCCCTGTGCTGAGGGACTTCACCGCCGTGTCCCCCTCTGCCCCTCCTGGCAGCTGACATCATGTACAAGGGGACCGTGGACTGCTGGAGGAAGATCTTCAGAGACGAGGGCGGCAAAGCCTTCTTCAAGGGCGCCTGGTCCAACGTCCTCAGGGGCATGGGCGGGGCCTTCGTGCTGGTCCTGTACGACGAGCTGAAGAAAGTCATCTAAGGGCGTCTGCCCCCGACCGGCCCGGGGACCAGGAGAGCCCCGTAGAATCCTTTCCTGTGACAGACCACCGACCTTCGAGAAATTCCAGTTGCCTGTCCCGGCCAGATCATGTCTGTAGAGGGCCGGGGGAAGGCTCTAGAACAGGGCTTGCGATCATGCTGACCATTGGCGGCCGACTCCATGTGTTGATTACTGGGGGGAGGGGAACCCTGACACCGGGTGGGCCACTCAGACCTCGAGTCCAGATGCTTGTAGGACCCGTGTCGTGTTTAAGTATTTATTTAAAGAAGAATCATGTCTCCATTTGTACTTAAGCACTAGCTAGCTCCTGTTTTTGCACAGCGAGTGTCTGCAATCATGTTCCCGTGGGGCATTCTGCAAAACAATAAACACAGGACACAGAGTCTCCCTGCGTGGTCTGGCCAGCCTTGGGGTGTGGGGGCTGCAGGGAGGGGTCAGTGGGGGGCTGCTCTGTCCCTGCGGGGCCACCCTTTCTGACCATCCTGGGGTGCAGAGAGGCCCAAGTGGTCCCTGGCTGGGAAGACATGGGATGTAGGGTTGAAGCCAGGCCCAGGACGGGGCTCTATGCATTGGAAGGCAGCCATTGCAGGACACTAGTGTGCTGTTCTATAGGCAGCTGTAACAGAGCCCTGTGGTGGGTGCTCGTAAACACCTGTTGGTCACATTCTTGGAGGCACTGTAGGTGGAGTGTGGTTGGGTGTGTCCTCGTGTGAGGGGAACTCTGCATTCGTGAGGGTGGACAGCACTTGAGCTCACACCACCCATCACCTTGCATGAATGTTCAACATGAGCATCCAGAGCCAGAAGTTCTTCCTGCCCCAGGCTCCTGGAGTCCTGTCTGCCTGCTGTCCTAGCAATGCCCTTCCAGCCACATCCCTGCAGTTCAGGTCCCAGAAGAGACAGGACCACCCCTCCCTTCTGTGGAGGCCTCACCTGTCCAACCTGCCACCGTGTGGGCACAGCCAGGCCAGCTGGCTTCTGAGCCGTTCCGCACAGGCTGCTCCACGCAGGAGAGGAGCTCATTCTGAGTCATTCCCCTGCTGAACGTTGAACCTATGGCTTGCTGTGTCGTGGGTGTGAGGAGGGCAGCCCTGTGTCCCCGAGCCTCCCCCGGCCTTTCCAGAACTTCTGCCTGTCAAGGCAGAATCTTATCAGCAATCTTCAGAGGCACTGCTGGGTACAAGCCCTCATTTCTTTCCAGATGAAGCTAGATTAGAGAGCAGGAAGTTCAAGTCCTGACTTGGCCACAGGGCTCACGATGTGGGTAAGTGACCAGTGGCTTTCCCGCCCTGAGCCCACACGCGGGTTCCGCAGGGGCACCCCACGCCCGGGCTCTGACACTCAGACCCTGGGACTTGGATTTTGTGCAACTGTGAAAACCGCGGGGTTCGGTCTTGAGTCGTTTCCACTCCTGTTACATTTTAACCTAGTAACTGGGCCTTGTGTAATTCACACCAACCAGCCCCGTCGTCGTCGTCGGGCACTCCGCAAGTCACGGTCACTGTGGTTCCGCGGGGTGGGGGGTTGGTTCTCAGAAGCTGGCATTCAGAGCCCAGCAGCTGCAACGTGGGGGTGATGTTTCTTCAAACGCTAAGAAGGCCAGCGAGCTAAAAATTGGGTAACTTCGTGAGGAATTCGCAGCTCTAGGGCGGGGAGGTGATTTGAGGGAAGCCCCGCCCCCTGGGGACCCAGCGTTGCCAAAATCTCTGTTCCCGTCTGGGGAACCCGGCTCCAGCCAGCTCAGCTCAGTTCTAGGCGTTAAGGCTGGCACGCGCGGGGCCTGCAGAGGGACTCAGGGGCACAGGCACGCTTGGGGCCACCGGGCGCAGCACACACGGCTGCTGAAATGCCCCGTCCCTGCCGGCACCTCCCTGGGCTGGGTAGCAGGTGCAGGCCACGTCCACACGCGACCAGAGGGCGAAGGGCGCCGCAGAGGGGACCAGTGTCTGTCTATGGGGGAGGGGCAGGAGCCTTCTCTCGCGGACCGCGAGGAGGCCAGGCCAGGCAGGGGCGGAGACCCCGCCAGACACGGCCGCTCCGGCCTGCGGGTGCTCGGTGTCCACGTGCGTCTGTGCGGGTACAGGCTCACCTGCGAGAACAGCGCCCGTTTGGGGACATTAGGCCCGCCCTAGTCACACAGGTGGCGCCGGGGGCTCACAGAGAAACGCGGGGAGCGCGTCTTGGTGCAGCGGACTGCCCGAGGTGGAAACTGAGTCCGAGTGGCTCTGCGGTGACGCGGCTAGACCCCCGAGATGGGTGGGGGGGAGTGTGTGAAAAACGCTTTATTTGGGGAACCCCAGCACCAAAGTTTTCTCTGTCCCCGGTGGCGCCTCCTGACTGCATGGCGTTGGCGCGGCCCGCTGTCGCCCCCTCCGCGGCAGTCCCCTCGCGGCCCCCGCCTGGCCCCCGCCTGCGGGCCCTGCGGAGGAGGCGGCCCCGCGGCCGCGTCACGTCTCCTTCGCGAGCTGCACCTCCGCCACCGCGCAGTCCTCCTCCGCGTCCTCTCTGCTGGCCTCCCAGGGCATCTGCGCGGCGAGGGGGCCTCTGTGAGTCGCTGCGCCCCACACAGGGGGGCGACTCCGTTTCCCAAAGTCGCAGCGGCCCGAGACACCCTGTCCGCGCTGGCCTGGGGCTCCCGGCCCCACCCGCGGGGGGACCAGGCCCGGGGACGGCGGTGCTCGCGGTAGGGGGGACCAGGGACGGCTGCGCTCGTGACGGGGGGCCGGGGCGCTCGCGGGGGGGGGGGGAGGGTGTGTGGGGGTGGGGACCAGGGCTCGGGGACGGCCGTGCTCCGGGCGGGGAGCCTGGCCTCTCGGGACCCGCGTCCTGCAGCCGTCCCCCGCGCCCCGCCTCCGGGCCAGGCCGAGGCCACCCGAGTCCCCGGGACCCCGTGACGGCAGTGCGCACAGCGTACCAGCTTGTCGTGCGGGAAGTCGTCGCCGATGGGGTCCTTCATGCGGGGGATGGGGGGCAAGAGTCTCTGCATCAGCGAGAACCTGGGGGAGGGAGGAGACGTTCGGTGCCCGGGAGCCAGCACCGCCGCCGGGCTGCTGGGCGGGGACGCAGTGTGTGCTGACAGCCGCAGCCAGGTCGCACGGGATAAAGACTCCGACCGCTGCGGGAGGGGTCGCTGTCGTCCCGCCCCGAGGCCCAGCTCGGCCTCAGTGCTCCTGGGAGGCCCAGCGGGAGCGGGAGGGGGGGACCCAAGGCGCAGAGCACTTCGTGGTGTGTGGCACCGGCGGGGCAGAGCGCCCGTACCCGGTGGTGATTAGGGCTAGGAGAGCTGGCACCTGCTGGTCATTAGGGTTAGGGTGAGCTGGCACCCGGTGATGATTAGGGTTAGGGTGAGCTGGCACCTGCTGGTCGTTAGGGTTAGGGTGAGCTGGCTCCCGGTGGTGATTAGGGTTAGGGTGTGGTGGCACCCGGTGGTGATTAGGGTTACGGTAAGCTGGCACCTCGTGGTTGTTAGGGTTAGGGTTAGGGTGAGCTGACACCTGGTGGTCATTAGGGTTAGGGGAGCTGGCTCCTGGTGACCGTTGCATAAACTCTGGGTCAGGATCTTGGGTGAAGGGTTCACTATCCTTCTGCCACGGAGCCCATTTGAGAGATGACCAGGCAGGAAGCCCCGCAGGGAGGAGTCACCTCCTGTGATCACCCGGGTCCTTCCCGACAACGGGTGTGCCCCCTCACAGCTCCTGCCCTTCTGTCCAGGCTGTGACCTTAGCCCAGGTGCCCCAGACCAGAAGTGAAGGTCCTCTGCCCTCCCACCTCTCTGCCCCTGCCTCCACCAGGGGACACCCATGTCCCCGCCGGGAGCTTCTGGGTGTACAGGAATTGGGCAGTGGGGCCCTACGGGGAATCGCGGGCTGCCCAGACCACGCAGCTTCCCGGAAGTGCCGGAACACCCAAGCGAGGGCGGTGCGCGCTCACCGTCTGCAGACGAGCAGCGCCAGCAGCAGGGCCAGCAGCGCGCCCAGCACGGCCAGCAGTGATGTCCGCAAGGAACGGGTGTGCGCGTCCTCCTCTGGGTCACACACTGGGGGTGGGGGCGAAAGGTCACGTCTGGGACCGCCCTAGGGTGTCCAGGGGTGCTTGGGCCCAGCCGGGCAGCGAGGGGCGCGGCCAGCCCGGCAGTGAGAGGGCCGGTCTGGTTTCCCACGTGGACCCCGCGTGGGTAAGAGCGCAGCGCGGCCTCGCCCGCACGCTCAGGGTCCTCTGTGGGGTCCAGACGCACAGGGGCGCAGGGAAGGGGGGCCCCTCCTCTGGAGCGCGGAGGACCCGCAGTGAGAAGCCGGCTACTCTCCCACCCTGGCTGCGTGCAGGGGGCTCCGGGTCCCCCACCCGGGGGCGCGCGGCTCCCACCCTGGCACCAGGCGCGCGCGGAGGGCGTGCACTCACCAAAGCGCCGGGGCGCACTCCACTCGCTCAGGAGTCGGTTAAACTCCTCCCGCACTCTGATTCTCACCGTGTAGGAGCCAGGATTGGGGAGCATGAAGGAGGTGTGTTCTTTCACGTTTACCTTAAAAAAGAAAAAAAATAGGCCGGGCGCGGTGGCTCATGCCTGTCATCCCAGCACTCTGGGAGGCCGTGGCGGGCTGATCGCTTGAGGTCAGGAGTTCGAAACCAGCCTGAGCGAGAGAGAGACCCCCGTCTCTACTAAAAATAGAAAGAAATGAATTGGACAGCTAAGAATATATAGAAAAAATTAGCCTGAGCGGTGGCGCATGCCTGTAGTCCCAGCTACTAGGGAGGCCGAGGTGGGAGGATCGCTTGAGGTCAGGAGTTCGAGACCAGGCTGAGCAAGAGCGACCCCGTCTCTACTATAAATAGAAAGAAATTGGCCAACTAATATATACAGAAAAAAAATTAGCAGGGCATGGTGGCGCATGCCTGTAGTCCCAGCTACTGGGGAGGCTGAGGCAGGAGGATCGCTTGAGCCCAGGAGTTGGAGGTTGCTGTGAGCGAGGCTGACGCCACAGCACTCACTCTAGCCTGGGCAGCAAAGTGAGACTCTGTCTCAAAAATAAATAAATAAATAAATAAAAAATCAGGTAGAAAAGGCCGTTCCTGGCGGGCAGGCGCAGGAGTATGCGCTGAAACGTGCCCCTCTCCAAACTCGAGTGGGGAGTCCAGGCCCCCCACGACCTCAGAACGGGGCCGCCTTTGGACGTAGGGTGATTGCGGATGGAATTACTTAGGATGAGGACGTCTTGAATCTAATACAACTGGTGTCTTTATTAAGGGAAATTAGACAAAGGCGAGCACGCCTGAGGACGTGGCGTGAAGACTGCAGGGAGGCCCGGGAAGGAGCCTCCCCTGGAGCCCGTGGAGGGAGCGCGGCCCCGAGACCCCTGCGTCCCACACCCCCGGGCTCCGGGACCGGACAGCATAGATTTCTGCCGTTTAAGCCACGTGGTTTACAGTGGTTTGTTAAAGCAGCCACAGGAAGGATGGTAAGTGTCGCAAGCATATTTGGAAATAGGGTCTCTGCAGATGTGATTAGTCAAGGATCTAAAGATGAGACCACCCTGGATCAGGGAGGGCCCTAAATGCAACGACAGGCGTCCCCGTGAGAGACGGCAGAGGGGACGCGGACGTGGAGGAGAAGCCACGTGGAGGCAGACGGAGGAGGCAGAGGCGGGAGTGAGGCTGCGGCCACAAGCCCAGGGACGCCTGGAGCCCCCGGGAGCCGGGAGAGGCGGGAAGGAGCCTCCCCTGGAGCCTGCAGAGAGAACTGGATGCAACTATAGAGGGTGGTACTGTGGTTCCCTAAAAGACAAGTCCGCATCCCGATCTTCACAGCCTGTGCCAGGGACCTCGTGTGGAAACAGGGTTAGGGCCACGTGACAGCTCCAGGCACCTAGAGGTGCTCAAACATGGAGGCTGCCGGCCAGGCACGGCGATGTCTACGGTCGTCCCTGGGTGGGGGTGGCACAGGTGGGGCCCCGGTAGACCCCGTCGTGGCCTGTCATGAAGGTGGCTCTGGGCATGTAGTTCTGGAGGGGGTGTGGATTACAGAGGCGAGCGGGCAGTGACTGCAGAAAGCACTTGCCTGCCAAGGGGCCACCTCCTCACTGGGCGCGTGAGGGCCGAGGGCGGCAGAGACAGGCAGAGAGAGAGAGGGAGGGAGAGACAGAGAAACAGAGACACACAGAGAGAGACAGAGAAACAGACACACAGAGAGAGAGACAGACAGGGAGAGAAAGAGACAGAGACATGCAGAGAAAGGAAGACAGAGAAACAGAGAGAGAGAGAGAGAGAGAGATACAGGGAGAGAAAGAGAAAGACAGACACATGCAGAGAGGAAGAGAGAGAGACAGGGAGAGCAAGACAGACAGACGTGCAGAGAGAGGAAGAGAGAGAGAGACAGACAAGGAGAGAAAGAACAGAGACATGCAGAGAGAGGAAGAGAGAGAGACAAAGAGACAGATAGGGAGAGAAAGAGACAGACATGAAGAGAGAGGAAGAGAGAGACAGACAGAGACAGAAGAGAGAGACAGACAGGGAGAGAAAGAGACAGAGAGATGGAGAGAAAGAGATAGAGGCATGCAGAGAGAGGAAGACAGAGAGATATATATAGAGAAAGAGACAGACAGAGACATGCAGAGAGGAAAAGAGAGAGACAGCGAGAGAGAGACAGAGACATGAAGAGAGAGACAGAGACATGAAGAGAGAGACAGAGACATAGAGAGAAGAAGAGAGAGATAGACAGGGAGAGAAAGAGAGACATGCAGAGAGAGAGACAGGGAGAGAAAGAGACAGAGACAGCAGAGAGAGGAAGACAGAGAGAAAGAGACAGACAGAGACATGCAGAGAGAGGAAAAGAGAGAGACAGGGAGAGAAAGACAGAGACATGAAGAGAGAGGGAGAGACAGACAGAAAGATAGACAGACAGAGACATGCAGAGAAGAAGAGAGAGACAGGGAGAGAGAGAGACAGAGACATGCAGAGAGAGAGAGACAGGGAGAAAAAGAGACAGAGACATGCAGAGAGAGGAAGACAGAGAGACAGAGACATGCAGAGAGAGGAAAAGTGAGAGACAGGGAGAGAAAGAGACAGAGACATGCAGAGAAGAAGAGCGAGAGGGAAGCCCTTTATCTAGACTTGTCTTCTCCGAGTGCAGGGGCCATCGGGGGGCTCACCGCGGGCAGGCCTGGGGCGCTCCCCCAGTGCATGGGCCGCCTGGGTGCAACCCTTTGCCTGTGCAGGGCAGAGCCCCCATGGGGCGGCTTGCTTCTGCCGGCCACCTGGCCCCGGCCACCACCGGACTAGGGTGCACCGAGCTTGGGTGGCACCCAGCAGGCTGTCGTGCTTGGCGCGGCATATCTGAGGCTCCGTGTCCCCGCCCCTCCCCGTGGGGATGCAGAGGACAAAGTGCGGGGCCGGGACACTCACCGTTTCCATGGCTGCAGCCCCCGCGCTCTGCAAGACACAAATCAGACAAGCCTTTCAGCGCCGGGACTCCTTCCTGGCCCCCTTCCTCACACCAGGATGTCTCTGCCAGGAAACCAGGGAAGCCGTGGGGGCTTTCAGAAGGTCCCGGGTGGCAGGGGGTGCCTGAGAAAACGTTTCTCATGGGCCACTGGCAGTCTACACTGGGCCAGCAGGGAGGGCGGCTGCTGCACCAGACTTAAAGCCTGGCTACGACTCCACCTCGTGCTGCAGCTTTGCCCCGCAGCCTCTAATCCACCAGAGAGAGAAAGAAGTTTGTTCTGTCAGACAACTGACTTGTTTGAAAAAAAAAAAAAAAAGAAGTTTGTTCTGTATCCATCCAGAAAACAAAACCATATAAAAATACTAATTAGCTAAAAAATACTTGGTAATATATATATATAAAAAAACACTTCTAGCAGATTTAGGTTTACAGAAAAATTGAGTATAAAATAATGACTATTTGAGTATAAGAAATAAATAAATACAACATAAATAACTAAAAGTAAGAAATAAAGTAAAACATTTAATTATAAAATAATTAGGGACTGAGTATAAATAATAATAATAGTAATACATGAATAATGTAATACATATAAGTAAATAATGGAGTATAAAATATCAATTAGCTTGAAAATAACTGATCATTTAAAAAAATTAATAGGCTCTTTTTTAAAGCAATTTTAGATTTACAGAAACATTGAGTCCAAAGTAATTATTGCACACAAAAAATAAATGCAATAAATAAATAAACATAATACATAAATATAAATGAGTATAAAATATCAATTAGCTCAAAAATTCTTGGGCTTTTTTTCACATTAATAGACTTTTTGGGGGGCAGTTTTACATTTATGGAAAAATTGAGTATAAAAGAATCAGTAATTAAAAATAATAAATCAATAAGTATAATAAACAAAAAAATAAACCATTCAGTATAAAATACTGATTAGCTCAAAAATAGTTGATAATGTTTTAAATTTAAAAAATTTTTTACTTGGGTATAATTTACATAGAGTACTGCATGTTTAAAGTGCTCGCTTTGGGCTGGTTGAGGAGGCTCATGGCTGAAATCCCAGCACTCTGGGAGGCCAAGGCAGGAGGATGGCTTGAGGTCAGAAATTTGAGACCGGCCTGAGCAAGAGTGAGACCCCGTCTCTACTAAAAATAGAAAAATTAGCCGGGCGTGGTGGTGCACGCCTGTAGTCCCAGCTACTGGGGAGGCTGAGGCAGGAGGATCCCTTGAGCCCAGGAGTTGGAGGCTGCAGTGAGCTAGGCTGCTGTATGATTTGCTGAGCTTTGCCAAATGGGGCACACGGTGAAACCACTCATTGCTCCCAGGCTCACCCCACCAAGGAAATCGCCGACTTTGTCCTTGCCAGTGCTTGCTTTCCATTTCACCCGACCTAATGGGCGTGCAGTGGGGTGTCGATTTGCGTGTGTCTGATGACTAAGGGCATTGAACGTGTTCATGTGTTTATTGCCCGTTAAAAATGTTTGGTGGGGAGGGAATATGTTTAAACCATTTGCCCATTTTTTCCCCCTGTAGACCTCATTTAACTGGATTGCCCATTTTTTTTCCTATCCTAAATATAAGTTCTTTACCGGACGTATATAGTAATATTTTGCATATTTCTTTCCATTCTACAGCTTGCCTTTTTGGTTTCTTTCTTTCTTTTCAATTTCCTTTCTTCCTTGACACTTTCTAAAAATTTTTCCTAGAGATAGGGTCTCACTATGTTGCTAGGCTTGTCTCAAATTCCTGGCCTCAACTCATCCTCCCGCCTCAGCCTCTCAGAGTGCAAGATTTACAGTTGTGACACACCATACCTGGCCTTTCCGTTTCTTTTCTTATTTTTTTTTTTTTTTGAGACAGTCTCACTCTGTTGCCCAGGCTAGAGTGCCGTGGCATCAGCCTCACTCACAGCAACCTCAAACTCCTGGGTTCAAGAGATCCTCCTGCCTCAGCCTCCCAAGTAGCTGGGACTACAGACATGTGCCACCATGCCTGGCTAATGTTTTCCATATATTTTTAGTTGGCCAATTAATTTCTTTCTATTTTTAGTAGAGACAGTGTCTCGCTCTTGCTCAGGCTGGTTTCGAACTCCTGACCTCGAGCAATCCTCCCACCTCGGCCTCCCAGAGTGCTAGGGTTACAGGCCCTTCCGTTTCTCAATGGTACCTTTAACCAGTCAACATCTCTAGTTTTGCTAAAGCCCCCTTTACGAAACTTTTCGTGTTTCATACTTTTTATGTCCTATCCGAGGAGACTTTGCCTACCTACCCCAAGCCCCTCCCTGGAGCGCAGGTTGTTGAGCCAGACTTTACCTTCTGTATCTGAAGTTCGTAGTTAAAATCGCGATTGAAATGGCTTAACATTTTCCACTCCATGAAAGCATGCGTTTGATTACACTCGGCGGTAATGTTGGGAGGAGTTAATTTCTCTAGGATGGGGGGCAGGGGGAGGGGAAGAAAAAACTTCTATGAGTAAACCCAAAAAAATAATTTTTTTTTTTTGTGGAGACACTTTAAAATCTGCCTTGTACGAATCTGGGGGTGGGAGATGGGGGCAGAGGGGAGAAGGCCCTTCCGGGGTGGAAGAACAATGGGCAGAAACACTAACAGAGAGAGAGAGAGAGAGAGAGAGAGAGAGAGAGAGACGCAGGACACACCCATGTTGGGACCATTAGCGTCTGAGCCTCAGACGTGAAACCAGGTCTGGAGACCCCGGCTGCCCCAGGAGACCCTCCCCAAAAAAGCTCCCTTCAGGGCCGGGCGCGGTGGCTCACGCCTGTCATCCCAGCACTCTGGGAGGCCGAGGTGGGAGGATCGCTCAAGCTCAGGAGTTGGAGACCAGCCTGAGCAAGAGCGAGACCCCCGTCTCTACTATAAAAACAGAAAGAAATTAATTGGCCAAGTAAAAACATATAGAAAAAGAAAAAGTTATCTGGGCATGGTGGTGCATGCCTGTAGTCCCAGCTACTCTGGAGGCTGAGGCAGGAGGATCGCTTGAGGCCAGGAGTTGGAGGTTGCTGTGAGCGAGGCTGACGCCACGGCACTCACTCTAGCCCGGGTGACACAGTGAGAATCTGTCTAAAAAAATTAAAAAGCTTCCTTCAGCAAACTGTGCGTCCGCCTTCTTACTTGATGGGGCGGCTCCCAGAATATCTATCCACTTTGCTTCCCCCTTTTGCTAATTCATGCACCATGGATTCCACGCCTGCCTCAGTTTACCCAGAGGCATGTCCAGTCCTGCACGTGCAGGTCTGGCTGAGAGCAGGAGCCCCTAGCAGTGGTGAGGGGTGAAGGCAGCTGCCAGGACCACACTCCCTGCCTGCCTGCCTGCAGGTAGCTGAGGGGGCCTTGGCCACCACATGACGCCCCCGATCCCGCGTGACAGGCCTGGAGGCCCAGTGGGCCCACGGCTCTGGGTGAGGGGGGTGTCCGGGACCAAGGGGAGACTGGCCAGCACCTCTGCAGACAGTTCTGTGGCAGGGTGAATTGGTGTCCCCCCGAAAACACTTACCCACCTGGAACCTGCAAATCGGAGCTTATTTGGGAATAGGGTTGTTGTAGATGGAATTAAGTTAAGGACCTTAAGAGAAGATCCTTCTGAGCCCTGAATCCAACGGGCAGTGTGGTTAGGGAAGACACAGACGCGGGGGAGAAGCCACGTGGAGGCAGACGGAGGAGGCAGAGGCGGGAGTGAGGCTGCGGCCACAAGCCCAGGGACGCCTGGAGCCCCCGGGAGCCGGGAGAGGCGGGAAGGAGCCTCCCCTGGAGCCTGTATAAAGAGCTGGATATGCCTGTCGTAGATCAAACTGTGCCTTCCCCGACTCCACCAAGATGTGCCCTCATGCTAATGCCCAGAACCTAAAAAGAGAAATTATTTGGAAATAGGGATCTTAGCAGAGACACTTGGTGAAGGACCCCAAGGTGGGAACCCCCTGGATTAGGGTGGTCCCTGAATCCAGTGCCCAGTGTCCTTACAAGGGACAGAAGAGGAGACACAGATGGAAGTTAGGGGGGTAGGGGAGACAGAGACAGAGAACAGAACTAAGAAACAACTTTCCTTCACGCCTGTAATCCTAGCACTCTGGGAGGCCGAGGCGGGCGGATTGCTCGAGGTCAGGAGTTCGAAACAAGCTTGAGCAGAGACCCGGTCTCTACTAGAAATAGAAAGAAATCAATTGGACAACTAAAAATATATATACAAAAAAATTAGCCGGGCATGGTGGCGCATGCCTGTAGTCCCAGGTACTTGAGAGGCTGAGGCAGGAGGATTGCCTGAGCCCAGGAGTCTGAGGTTGCTGTGAGCGAGGCTGACGCCATGGCACTCACTCTAGCCTGGGCAACAGAGTGAAACTCTGTCTCAAAGAAAAAAAAAAAACTTTCCTAAGATAGTTCTATAAACCAAGTGTGTCCGTTCCAAAATTCCCATGTTCAAGCCTTCACCCCCAAGGAGATGGTGTTGGCAGGTGGGGCCTCTGGGAGGTGACGGGGTCCTGAGGGTGGAGCCTCCCGGATGGGACCAGGGTCCTTATAATAAAAGGGACCCCAGAGAGCTCCCTCCTCGCCCCTTCCACCACGTGAGGACACAGCGAGAAGGCGCCGTCTGTGAACCAGGAGGTGAGTCCCCGCCGGACACGGCCCCTGCCACGCCGGGATCTCGCTCTTCTAGCCTGCAGAGCTGCAAGCAGTGGGCGCCTGCTGTTTACCAGCCGCCCCGTGCGCGGCATCCAGGACGGCAGCCCGAGCTCGGGCGGCGGCAGCAGCAGCAGCACCCCGGAGCTGAAGGAGGTGCAGGCGGTGAGGAAGATGCGGCCTGCCCTCACTCACCGATTTCACACAGCGGCTTGAAAATCTCCGTGCAGGGGACGCGGGCGGCTCCGCTGCTGCCGGTAACCACGAACAGGAAGGCTTGGAGGTAGCCGGACACTCTGGAGATGTCGTCGAAGCGACAGCCCACGTGTGTTCCCCGGGCGTCCGTGTTGTAGCGCGCACACCTGTGCCGCGCCAAGGTCCTGCGGCAGGTAGACAGGTGCGGGGATGAGCCGGGGGGGACTCCCCCCTGCGCGCGCCCGGACCGCCGCCCGCGCGCCCAGGCCCACACCTACTTCCCGTCCTCCAGGTAGAGCTCGTACTGCACGTCCCGGGGGGCCGCCCGGCCCGCCGCCCACGCGCACGTCAGGACATCCACGTCGTGCACCCGGCAGGACAGGTTCTCCGCGGCTGCGCCGGGTGTGTCGCCTGGGCTTCCCGGGGCAAAAGGCGAAACCGAGTCAGCAGCCCTGCAGAGTAACTGACGCGCGCGTGAGGGTCGCGCTCTGTGTCCTCAGGCCCCCGCGGATCCTCGCGCAGGTGTGAGACGTCCCGCAAAGACGTCCCGCAAGGCCCTCTACCCGGTTTCCCCCCGCGGATCCTCGCGCAGGTGTGAGACGTCCCGCAAAGACGTCCCGCAAGGCCCTCTACCCGGTTTCCCCCGAGGATTCCCACGCAGGTGTGAGACGTCCCGCAAAGACGTCCCGCAAGGCCCTCTACCCGGGTTCCCCCGCGGATCCTCGCGCAGGTGTGAGACGTCCCGCAAAGACGTCCCGCAAGGCCCTCTACCCGGTTTCCCCCGCGGATCCTCACGCAGGTGTGAGACACACCGCAAAGACGTCCCGCAAGGCCCTCTACCCGGTTTCCCCCCACCGGGAACGTCCTGCATTGCTGTAGTTCCGTGTTTCCCCCAAAATAAGACCTTCCCATACAATAAGCCCTGGCAGGATGTCTGAGCATGTGCGCCATAGACGCCCCACCTCGAAAATCAGCCCTGTGCATAGCTATGAAAATAAGCCCTAGTGATGGGCGTGGCTATGAAAATAAGCCCTAGTGGTGGGCGTGGCTATGAAAATAAGCCCTAGTGGTGGGCGTGGCTATGAAAATAAGCCCTGGTGATGGGCGTGGCTATGAAAATCAGCCCTAGTGATGGGCATGGCTATAAGAATAAGCCCTAGTGATGGGCGTGGCTATGAAAATAATAAGCCCCAGTGATGGGCAGGGCTATGAGAATAAGCCCTAGTGGTGAGCGTGGCTATGAAAATCAGCCCTAGTGGTGGGCGTGGCTATGAAAATCACCCCTAGTGGTGGGCGTGGCCATGAAAATCAGTCCTAGTGGTGGGCGTGGCTATGAAAATTAGCCCTAGTGATGGGCGTGGCTATGAAAATCAGCCCTGGTGATGGGTGTGGCTATGAAAATCAGCCCTGGTGATGGGCGTGGCTATGAAAATCAGCCCTGGTGATGGGCATGGCTATGAAAATCAGCCCTAGTGATGGGCGTGGCTATGAAAATCAGCCCTGGTGATGGGTGTGGCTATGAAAACCAGCCCTAGTGGTGGGCGTGGCTATGAAAATCAGCCCTGGTGATGGGCGTGGCTATGAAAATCAGCCCTAGTGACGGGCATGGCTGCACAGTGCATCTGCACAACCCGTGCGTGTCGTCGCGGAGCGGGAAAGAACACGAGCAGCCCTTCTCATCCGCCCCGTGAGAGCTCTAGTGCTCCACAGGAGAGATCGGGGCCGGTGGCTGTAAAGGAAACAGAGTCTCGAGACATTCGGGATGGGATTCGGGGTCTGGAGAGTGAGGATGATGTTCCAGAAGAAGACGACTTCACTGTGTTTGAATCAACGTAGATGGTTGTACCGTACTTAAAAAAAATAAATAAATAACACATCCCCTGAAAATAAGCCCTACTAGAGTGTCTTCTTGAGGAGAAATAAATAGAAGACCTTGTCTTGTTTTCGGGGAAACACGGTATTAAAACATAACGGCTCAGCCGGGAAGCTGATCTGGACACGCTCAAGGTATCCACGGTTTCATCCCTGCAAGATCTCCCCAAAGTGCGTGGTTTGGGCCACCCCTCCCTCCCTCCTTCCCTGCAGCCCCTGCTGAACCCCGCCAGTCACGAGCCTGTTTCTCCTTTCCACAATGTTGCCGTTTCAAGATGGTTATCTCTACGAGCTGCCATCGTGTGCCTCCCCCCCGCCCCCCGGGGCTGTCTTTTTCCTCCCCTCGGCAAGAACCCTTGGAGGTCCCTCCGAGGCATGGGTGACCACTTTGACCTTAAGCATGCGGGCCGCCGACTGAAATGCACACGTAATAAGCCCGTCCCGTCACCTGGCTCGGGGAACAGGATCCACGTGGAGAATGGCGGGTGGGTCACCGTGACCGTGTAGTTCGTGGCTTTGCACGGGGAGCTCCACGCAAAGAAGCAATAGCTGTTGTTGACCGCCTGAGAAAGACAGGAGAGCGTGCTTGTTGTTTAGGTAACATACGTCGCCTGATATTAAAGCTTCGATTTTTTTTTTTTAAAATAAAGGTACGATGACTTGTATATGAATAATTCCACTTAAGACTAAGTACAGGGAGATGTTGCTTTTGCAAGGATAGAATCATAAGGTAAATAACAAAGGAAAAAAATTGAAAGACAGTGAAACAAAAATTGAAGCTTATGCAAAAAAAGCAAAAATGAAAGGGAAACAGCCTCATAGAAAATGTTGATCAAAATCATGACATGTAATCTCGGTATCCACATTGTATAATAGCTTAATAAAAAACAGAACATCAACTCTTTTTTTTTTAATTTTTTTTTAATTTTGAGACAGAGTCTCGCTCTGTTGCCCAGGCTAGAGTGAGTGCCGTGGCGTCAGCCTCACTCACAGCAACCTCAAACTCCTGGGCTCAAGCGATCCTCCTGCCTCAGCCTTCTGGGTAGCTGGGACTACAGGCATGCGCCACCATGCCCAGCTAATTTTTTCTATGTACTTTTAGTTGGCCGATTAATTTCTTTCTATTTTTCGTAGAGACAGGGTCTCACTTTTGCTCAGGCTGGTCTGGAACTCCTGACCTCGAGCGATCCGCCTGCCTCGGCCTCCCAGAGTGCTGGGATTACAGGCGTGAGCCACTTTGCCCGGCATAGATTTTTTTTTTTAAATAAAGGTACGCCGATTTGTATACAAATAATTCCACTTAAGACTAGATACAGGGAGATGTTACTTTTCCAAGGATAGAATGATAAAAAAAATAACAAAGGAAAAAATAGAAAGACAGTGAAACAAGAATTGAAGCTTATGCAAAAAAGCAAAAATGAAAGGAAAACAACCTCATAGAAAAAATTTATCAGAATCGTGACATGTAATCTCAGTACCCACATTGTGTAATAGCTTAATAAAAAACAGAACATCAACTCTTGCATGGGGTAATAGGCAAGAGCATTAATGTATACACAAACAGAAACAATATATATTTAACCAAGTCTACGAAAAACTCAACCAGGCAAGTTATTAACCACTTCGGGACCAGCGCCGACAGCCACAGATGAACGCGCACAGCGACTTTAGCCAACAGCCGTGATACGACTCTTCTAATTTTTCATTTATCAAAATAACATTGTGTTGGAGTTCAAAACCAGCCTGAGCAAGAGCGAGACCCCGTCTCTACTATAAATAGAAAGAAATTAATTGGCCAACTGATATATATATATAGAAAAATTAGCCGGGCATGGTGGTGCGTGCCTGTAGTCCCAGCTACTCGGGTGGAGGCTGAGGCAGGAGGATTGCTCGAGCCCAGGAGTCTGAGGTTGCTGTGAGCGAGGCTGACGCCACGGCACTCACTCTAGCCTGGGCAACAAAGCGAGACTCTGTCTCAAAATAAAATAAAATAAAATAAAAATAACATTGTGAACATTTAAAAATAACGTAATGGAAAGATATATGCCTATGTTACATATTCGGATTGACATGACAAGCAAAGCTGCCTGTAAAGTGAAACAAGCTTCCGGTGCTTTCAAGCTTTCCTCGTCACCCAAGAGCAAGACTGCCCCGTTGTCAATGCACAGCACAGACCGCCGTGCTTACCGAGGTGGTTAAAAACCTACTGAAAAAAACGCACGTGAGCCTATGAGAAAACGTGTACGTAGCAAATCCTCATTTAGTGTTGTCGATGGGTTCTCAGAAACTTCAGCTTTAAGCAAAATATATTTTATTTTATATAATAAATCCATCTATTGAATAAATACGATAAAATCCATTCCGTCGTAGGCTATTTGATATAAACAAGAGGTCAAGTTCCTACGGCTTATTTTCTGGTCACAAAAAAAAAAAATCATCAAACTTATAAATAAGGACGAAAACATTTCCAACATTAAACATCGAAATAGACTCGAGCTATACCTACATTTAGTAAAGATTAATAAAAACACGTTAAGATATTTGCCCTGTTATTCCACTTAAGGGCACGATCCCATCACAGGGGGCTCACGCACACACCCACGCTCGCTCAGACTAGAGTGATATAGACCCAGCCATTCGCCTAATGGGCTCAGCTTTGGGATGTGTGGGGGGGAACCGGGGCACCCCAAGAAAACCCACATAATCTTGTGCGGAACGTGCAAACCCAGATAGCAGCCCCCGCCGGGAACCACATTTTTGTTTTTTTCTTGTCAATGTTATGCCAAAACGGCGTGGAATGGAACAGTGCTACTCGAGGACCTGCCGTACTTGTGCGTTTTTGGTGCTGACATAAAACTTCCTCAGATGACTCATGTGGTGTCAGGGGATCTTCCACGATTGCTCAGCTACGTCGTCAGCAGAGAGCGAGGTCCTCAGACCTCACACCCCGCCCGCTTGCTCAGAACTTGTGTGGTTAGAGTTTTAGTTCTCACTCTTAACGTGAACAGACAGTCAGAGGTGGTCAGACTTCTGGGAAAGGTCTCACACTGTGAGAGAGAGAGAGAGGCCAAAACAAAATGAACGAAAAAAAAAAAAAAAAAAACCGGAAGGGAGGAACGGGAGATTAGGCGTGGAGAAGAAAACCTGTTGAAACTCACCCCTGATTCTCTGAGAGCACTAAGAAGAGACAGTTCAACCATGAAACAAGAACAGGATGCTGTCAAAAAGGAACATCCAAAGAAGCACACACTAAAAAGCCCTAGCCCTCAAAGTGGATATGTTTGGAGACGGGTCTTTAAAGAGGCAATTAAGGTAAACTGAGGTCACTAGGGTGGGTCCCAATATACAACAGGACTGGTGTCCTTATAAGCAGAGGAGATGAGCACACAGACAGGCACAGAGGGACGACCCGGGAGGACACAGGGAGGAGACGGCGTCTACACGCCCAGGAGAGAGGACCCAGGAGGAAGCAGCCCTGAGACCCCTGCATCCGGGACGTCCAGCCTGCAGGACGGGAGAGAGCACACGTCTGTTGGTTAAGCCGCCCGGTCCGTGGGGCTCTGTTGTGTCTCCCCAAGCTGACTAAGGAAAGGTTGGAGATTTGGGTCGTATGGAACCCAGGCGGCAGTCTGAGGAGACCGGCTGTCTTCTCGGGGAAGCTCGCTCTGGTCCGGCGAGACACTCTGAGGTGTGAGCAGCCGGGTCCTCACCGTGGGACGGGGCACCGTCCCCTAGCCCCCTGCACCCCGGAGAAGATGGCAAGATAGAGGACCCGGAAGGATCGGGGCTGAGGAGCAGGCTTCCCGAGTACCGTTGTTGGGTTCTGCACCTGTGACACCTCAGCCACGTCCTCGAGAGCGTGCACCATCTCAGATTCCTGAGCCCGTGTGCTGCGAGCGACCCGCCCCACCTCCCTCAGCCCGTGTGGATGTAGAACCCAGACGGTCCTGAGGCCGTCCCCCAAGGACAACACGGAAACATCTAGCGTGCCCACCCGAGGGAATGTGCTTACCCGCACGGGTGGTCTTGATTCTCTCGTACAACTAATCCTGGTGACATTGCCACTAAGGTCCCAGGTCAGCCGTTTAGTTTCCGGGTCCATCCGCAAGTTCTTGATCGGCGCGTTTGGATCTAAAACGTTAACAGAGTTAGCATGAGCCTTAGGAGTTAGGAGAGAGACACGCAAATCTTAAAACACCGTATTTATGTGCTTTTTTTTTTTTTTTTTTTTTTTGAGACAGAGTCTCACTCTGTCGCCCGGGCTAGAGTGAGTGCCGTGGCGTCAGCCTCGCTCACAGCAACCTCAAACTCCTGGGCTCAAGCGATCCTCCTGCCTCAGCCTCCCGAGTAGCTGAGACTACAGGCATGCACCACCATGCCCGGCTAGTTTTTTCTACATATATTTTCAGTTGGCCAATTAATTTCTTTCTATTTTTTTTTTTTTTAGTAGAGACAGGGTCTCGCTCTTTCTTGCTCAGGCTGGTCTCGAACTCCTAACCTTGAGCGATCCTCCCGCCTCGGCCTCCCAGCATGCTAGAATGACAGGTGTGAGCCACCGCGCCTGGCCAAAACAGCGTCTTGATGGGCACTTCCCTGCCCCCAGCCCCTCTGAGTCAGCCAATTCCCTTGGTAGGCGGCAGAGCTCGGCACAGACAGGTGACTGCCCTGAGCTGGCAGGTGCCGTGAACCAATCGCACCTGGTCACTCTGGTTAGTCTCCCTGGCGAAGGTGTGTTATCACCTTCCCAACGGTCGGGGGAAGAAAAGTCAGCAGAATACATCCAGTGTGCTGTTCTTGTTCATGCAATACTCACCTGTCACACCTAGGTCACCTCACAGGCTGCTGTTTTCACGGGGAACCGAGAACAAACTCTGCCTCAGACATTGGGTTCGGTCTCCTACACACACAGACTGTGATTTTCGAATGGCAGTTTAAAAATTGCCATTTAGCCGGGCGGGGCGGCTCACGCCTGTCATCCTAGCTCTCTGGGAGGCCGAGGCGGGCGGATCGCTCGAGGTCAGGAGTTCGAGGCCAGCCTGAGCAAGAGCGAGACCCCGTCTCTGCTATAAATAGAAAGAAATTAATTGGCCAACTAATATATATAGAAAAAATTAGCCAGGCATGGTGGCGCATGCCTGTAGTCCCAGCTACTCGGGAGGAGGCTGAGGCAGGAGGATCGCTTGAGCCCAGGAGATTGAGGTTGCTGTGAGCGAGGCTGACGCCACGGCACTCGCTCTAGCCTGGGCGACAAAGCGAGACTCTGGCTCAAAAAAAAAATAAAAAAAAAATTGCCATTTATATATACAGTAGTGCTATATACATATTGCTTCAGCACACATAATATATATATATAGCACTATATACATTGCTTTAGCACACATATATATAACACTATAATACATATTGCTTCAGCACACACACATATATATATATAGCGCTATGTATATATACTGCTTTACTTCATAAAAGATGAGAGGTGGTCATTACACAACCATATGCATTTTCTTACACAGTTCTCGTGCTGTTTAAGCAATGCTCATAGTGTTGGAAAACCCCCAAGACCATGCACATTTGGATAAATATTGAAGTGTGATCAAAACGTTCATACTGGCACCAGGGTGTCTATCCAAAGGAGGTCTCCCTCAGCAATCACGGGGCTGAATGTATTCCATTAACGACTCGGGATAAAGATGCAGAAGACGGAATTTAATCTCCTTTTGCCAGTAACCCAAAGCTACGAATATGCGCCAGTTATCTCTTAATCCTTTATCTTTGATCCGTCACTCAGACAGAACTCAGAGGCAAAGCCTGTTTGTAAACTTATACGTATCACGATTATTTATCAAGATCGACAACCTCGATTTTATAAGCAAGAACCAAACTGTACGAATATCTCAGTCTCTGCCATTATTTCCTCCTAACTTTATAAGGATAATTTATTCCTCAAAAAAAAAATATCCTAGAGAAAATTCTCATAAGAATTTCAAATGTACCATTTAGCGGGTTCTTCTTATGCCTCAGAATTGACTGTTACTTCTGCTAAAACAGTGTCAAACCTCACTAAAATAGAATAAGTGTTGGAGCAGGAAGTATTTTTTAGCACATTTTATGATATCTTGTGTACAGACAAACATAGAAACTGTAACCGTGAGACAACAATACATTTCTGATTTTTGAGCTGCCCGGCTTATAGCGCTTAGTTGCAGCCGCTGTTTTTTTTTTTTTTTTTTTTTTTTTCTTTCTTTATGAGACAGAGTCTCGCTCTGTCGCCCGGGCTAGAGTGTCATGGCATCAGCCTCGCTCACAGCCACCTCAAACTCCTGGCCTCAAGCGATCCTCCTGCCTCAGCCTCCTGGGACTACAGGCATGCACCACCATGCCCGGCTAATTTTTTCTATATATTTTTAGTTGGCCAATTAATTTCTTTCTGTTTTTAGTAGAGACGGGGTGTCTCGCTCTTGCTCAGGCTGGTCTCGAACTCCTGAGCTCAAGCGATCCTCCCGCCTCGGCCTCCCAGGGTGCTCGGATTATAGACGTGAGCTGCCGCGCCCGGCCCAGCAGCTGTTTTTTATTTTATTTTTTATTTTTTTAATTTTTTTTCTTAAATTTACAACATATGTGCAATAGCAGCTGTTTTTTAAAAAGGAATGTTTGTGTCTGTCCCACGTTATTAACCATGATGATTGAATAGTCTGTGTGTTACCGGGAGGCTAAAGAGATGCTGTTGCACCCATCATTGTAAATGTATGTCACAGTGGAGAGAGAGAGAGAGAGAGAGAGAGAGCGCGTGGGATGAAATTGCTGCCCCCAAACATATGTTGTCCTTCAGGTTTTAAAATTTTCCTCCCTCACCTGAGGATATTAGAACGACATAGATGTTTCCCTCTTCAGTGAGACGTGTAAAAATGTACCAGGCAGGCCGGGCTCGGTGGCTCACACCTGTGATCCTAGCACTCTGGGAGGCCGAGGCGGGAGGATCGCTTTGAGCTCAGGAGTTTGAGACCAGCCTGAGCAAGAGGGAGACCCCGTCTCTACTAAAAAAAAAAAAAAAAAAAAAAAAAATAGAAAGAAATTAATTGGCCAGGTAAAAATATATAGAAAAAAAAAAAAATTAGCCGGGCGTGGTGGCGCATGCCTGTAGTCCCAGCTACTTGGGAGGCTGAGGCAGGAGGATCGCTTGAGCCCAGGAGTTGGAGGCTGCTGTGAGTGAGGCTGATGCCACGGAACTCACTCTAGCCCGGGCAACAGAGGGAGACTCTGTCTCAAAATAAATAAATAAAAAATATATATATATATAGTGGGGAGGTTGGATGTGCCCAGACACGGAGGTTCAGCGTGTGTGACGTGTGGATTCTCTCACCGGGCACGCGTGGGGCCTCCCTCTGGACCATAGAGAGAACCTCTCCTGTCCTTTGCCCTCGGCTGCTCTAACCAGCCCAGGGCGGTCCCCTCAACACACGCGTGTTTTAGCGATGGCGTGATGCCTATGTCCAAATTTCTCCCTCCTAATAGGGGTGGTGGCTGCGTGTCACCCTAATGATTCTGCGCTAACCCGGTCGTCTGCACGGACCCGGGGGCTGGCCGTGCTGGTGTGGGGCCCCCTCTAACCGTTTTATCGTAACCTGATTATCTGCAGAGACGCGGTCTCCAAATAAGGAGACGTTCACGTTCGTAAGCACCGGGCACTGGGATTTCGACATGGTTTCTGAGAACCCTATCTAGCCCGTCACCGGGCCCGCTTGGCAAAACAAAGACATTTATTTGTGTGCTGGTCGGTTTCCGTAATACTGCAGCACAAACAGGGAGGAGTGAAAGAACAAAAATTTCCTCTCCCAGGGCTTGGCTCTGGCGGCCAGAAGTCTGACATGATGGAAAAGGCGTGGCTGCTTCCGTCTGGGGGCTCCAAGGGGTGACCTGGTCCCCGCGTCCGTCCCCCTGGGTTGTGTTGGCTGCCGGCAATGCTGGCTTCCCCTGGCTGTAGCCTCAGCCCTCCGCTCTCTGCCTCCACCTCCACGGGGCCTCCTCCCTTTGTGTCTAGATTTCCCCTTTTTATAAAGATACCAGTCATGTTGGATTCAGGTGTCACTCTAGGCCAGTAAGAACTCATCTTAACTTAAGTACTGGCCGGGCGCGGTGGCTCACGCCTGTGATCCCAGCACTCTGGGAGGCTGAGGAGGGAGGATCACTTGAGGTCAGGAGTTCCAGACTAGCCTGAGCAAGAGCGAGACCCCGTTTCTACTAAAAATAGAAAGAATGAACCGGGCATGGTGGCGCACGCCTGTAGTCCCAGCATTCTGGGAGGCTGAGGCAGGAGGATCGCTTGAGCCCAGGATTTGGAGGCTGCAGCGAGCTGTGATGACGCCACTGCACTCCAGCCCGGGCAGCAGAGCGAGGCTCTCTCTCAGTTAAAAAACACAAAAATCTAAAACTTGACTGGCTACATCTGCAAAGACCCTATTTCCAAATAAAGCCACCTTCGAAGGTGCTGGGGTTCGAACGCCCACACGGGGCTTGGGGAGACGCTGCAGCCCACGACAAGGGTCTGCGCGCCACCCTGCCCAGAAATAAGCCGGGACACGCCGAACACAGTTTCCTGCCCACGGATAATGGCAAAGGGAGGGTAGCCAAAGGGAGGTCCCCCGGCCTGCAGGGAACGTGGCCAGGGGCACAGGGGTGTCTCTGTGTCCTTCCCGACAACTGCACACGAATCTCAGTGGTCTCGACATGCACAGGTTTCACCGCACACGGCGACAGGCCCGCCGACCCCCGCAGTCCCCTCCCGCACCTACCCGGGCCGGTGGGCAGCAGGCAGCACGCCGGCGTCAGCAGCATCGCGAGCCAGAGGGCGGCCATGGCGGCCGCGGCTACCGCGGGAGCAGGCGTGTGCTGCGGGAGGCAGAGGGGGCCGGTGAGGGGCAGCGCGGGGCTGCCGGGGCCGTGGGGGTGCACAGCTTGGGGAGCAAGACGCTCGGGGTGCACAGCGCTCCCTGCAGAGGGAGGCTGCCTCGCAGGAGCATGTGTGTGCCATGTGCACTGCGCACATGTGGACTTACATGTGTGTTCCGGTGTGCAAGTGTGTATGTGCATACATGTGTGTTTGTATGTGCACATGCATGCATGCATATGTGTGAGTATGCACGTGCATACAAGTGTGCCAATGCATGTATGTATGTGTGCTCGTGTGTATACATATGTCTATTTTGCAAACATGTATATAAACAGCATGTCTACTTGCATTGCACACATGTGTATACATGAATATGCACTGTATGGATGTATATGTGTACACGCCTGTGTATATGTGTGTATGTATGTGTGTCCATGTGCCTACACATGTGTACATGACCATGCATGTTTGCTAGTGTGGATGCATGTGGATGCATGTGTGCACATGTGTGCACGCGTGTATGTGAGTTCATGTGTGTGCATATATGTGTTTGTATTTTGCAAACAAGTATATAAATATCTGCATGTGTGCTTGTATCTGTGCATCTGTGTATCTGCATGTGCACACATGTGCACACACGAATATGCATGTGTGTGGATACACATGTGTGTACATACCTGTTTATGCGTGTGCATGTGTGCACACGTGTGTGCATCTATGTGCATGTTTGTGTATGCGTGTGTGAACAAATGTGTGCATATGCATGTGCATTTGTGTGTGCAAGTGTGCGCACGCACGTGTTTGCCTGTGTGTGTGTCTGTGCGTGTCTGTGTGTCAGCCCGCTTCGGAACAGCTCCCACCCTGGTGCTCAGCACGCTCTTGGCTCCAGCCCTGTCCGGAAGGCAGGAAAGCACGCGCCACGCTGCAGGCCAGGAAACGCTGTCAAGGCAAAACAGTGGAAGGAAAGCCTCGTTAGAATCCCGAAAGCCCGGCGGGCGGAGCTTCCTAAGTGGGCCGAGTTACCGGGCACTGCGGCCCTGCCTGGAATCCCCCTGCGTCCCTGCGAAGCGCTCGCCCGCAGGCTGGCTCCTGGGGCCCCCACGTGGGCGTCCGGCCGCCCTCTGGGGCAGGGGTCCCCAGGGTCTCCCCGGGCCCCACCCCAGTTATCTTTTGCAGACATTGCTATGCCCCTCGGGCGCCCCTTTGACCTCAGGGTGGAGGCAGAGCAATACCTGGGTCCCCTCTGCTGGGTCGAGGCACGAGGGGGTTGGCAGCCAGCTCGGAGCTGCCACACAGGCCACCCCAGGAGCCCCAGGGCTTCGCCCACCTTGGGGGACGGGCTCAGGGCCGAGGAGCCGGGCTGCAACTCTCCCTCCCCAGCCCCTGCCAGGCCGAGGCCCCCATGGGGGTTCCCCACTCCGGGGCTCCAGGAGGTTTAGCACCGCCACAGTAGGAGAGGCAGGCCTCCTGCGGGGACCAACGTTCACACACGTGTGACACTGTGCCCCGGCACTAAAACCGCCCCTTACGGAACAGGGGGCCCGTCTCCCAGTGGGTGAGACCCAGAACTCTTTATCAGGCCCCGAAATCATCTTGTCACACAGGGACTCCGGGAGGAAGGAGGGTGGGACGTGCAGGTGCAAAATTTAAGGAGCCACCTCCAAACCCCTTGTTGCCATAAATAAAATTTTGATGCTTTTTTTTTTTTTTTTTTTTTTTTTGAGACAGAGTCTCACTCTGTCACCCGGGCTAGAGTGCTGTGGCGTCAGCCTTGCTCACAGCAACCTCAAACTCCTGGGCTCAAGCGATCCTCCTGCCTCAGCCTCCCGAGTAGCTGGGACTACAGGCATGCGCCACCATGCCCAGCTAATTTTTTCCTATATAATTTTAGTTGGCCAATTAATTTCTTTCTATTTTTAGTAGAGACTCTTCTATTTTTAGAAGAGTCTTGCTCTTCCTCAGGCTGGTCTCGAACTCCTGACCTTGAGCAATCCTCCCGCCTCAGCCTCCGAGAGTGCTAGGATTACAGGTGCCTGGCCGGGACCTGCCGTCTGGGGCATTTCGAGTCTCCCTAACCTTTGAGAGCCACAAACGACAAACACTCTGTCCTGGGTGGTGGGGTCCCAGCCCCAAACCAGCGCCCCAGCCGGCAGCAGGACCAGCTCCACCCGACAAAAATAGAACCACCGCCGCCTTGCGTGCCTACATTTTCTGGGAGCCCCATTCAAGAATGCAAAGGAAACAAAGCCATAAAACCAGTGAAATTCATTCTAATCCCATACGCTATTTAACCCGAGCCCCCTAAACAGGACCACCCCAGCTTATAACCAACGTAAAAACCGCTGATGGGATCTCGAGCACTCTCGTTCGGTGCCGAGTCTTTGCCTCTGGCGTGTGTTGCCCACGGACGGCACGTGGCAGCCAAGCCTGGCCACGCAGAAATGCCCGTGGCCGGTGGCTGGGCTGTGGCCGACCTGAGTCTCCAGGGAAACCCGGAGACTCACCCCGCCTGGGACCCGGGATCTCACCTGGAACTCGGATGACAGTCCCGCCACGTGGCTCTCGTGGCTCGAGTCCAGTTGCTCCCGGGGGCCCAGCCCCGAGACGGCCGTCCAGCTGTCTTCCCGCCGGGGCCAAAGGAAGTCGCCCCACAGAGAAACGAAAGCTCAGTCGGTGTCCGTGCCCAGCTGTTTCACAGCCTCCCCACCCCACAAAAGCCACACCCACGGGGGCCCCGGCATGACAGGCGCCCGCCACGGACCCCTTACCCCTCCCCGCGGGGCGGAGACTCGGGGTCACCCCCGGTGACTTTCCCGGAGCAAACCCTCTTCGGAAAGGCTCAGTTTCCTGTTCCAGTTTTCCTGGCACTGTATCCCCTATAGCCATAGCTATAATCGCCGCCCGCCGCTCGAACGCGGTTGCTCAACTTCCTGCTGTGGGACGTGCAGCCCGACGGGCAGGAATAGATGGGGGTGCCAGGGGTGCTCCGGGCCCCGTCCCCCTCTGGGACAGGGAGGTGACCCCCGTGCCCTGCGTGACATGCCTGCGTGCAGTTTACTGGGGTCATGTCCAGCCCTGGCAGCCCGCGGTACTTCAAATCGCTGCAACTGGTCGTGTCTCTTTGCACAGCCAAGTGGCTCTTACACACGCACACCCGCCCCCCCAGTCCCTCCTCTTTCCCGCCTCTGCCCCCACGCCCCGGCTCAAGCCCACACGCCTCCCTGCAGCCCGCACCCCGAGCCCGGCTCATGCCGGGGCCCCGGCCGTCATGGGCTGAATGTTGTGTCTCCCCCCCACCCCCCCTGACCCCGAAATGTGTGTCGGCCTGGAATGTCACGGCCACACGGCCTCATTTGGAAAAAGGGGCGGTGCCAGTAGAATTCCTTAAGATGACACCATCCCGGATTAGGGTGGCCCAAGTCCAATGTGACAGCTACCGTGTTTCCCCGAAAATAAGGCCTACCCATAAAATAAGGCCTTAGCAGGATGTCTAAGCATTTGCGCCATAGAAGCCCCACCCTGAAAATCAGCCCTGGTGATGGGCGTCGCTATGAAAATCAGCCCTAGTGATGGGCGTGGCTATGAAAATCAGCCCTAGTGAGGAGCATGGCTATGAAAATCAGCCCTAGTGATGGGCGTGGCTATGAAAATCAGCCCTAGTGATGGGCGTGGCTATGAAAATCAGCCCTAGTGGTGGGCGTGGCTATGAAAATCAGCCCTGGTGATGGGCATGGCTATGAAAATCAGCCCTGGTGATGGGCGTGGCTATGAAAATCAGCCCTAGTGATGGGCGTGGCTATGAAAATCAGCCCTAGTGATGGGCGTGGCTATGAAAATCAGCCCTAGTGACGGGCGTGGCTGCGCAGCGCATCTGCACAACCCGTGGGTGTTGTCGCAGAGCGGGAAAGAACACGAGCAGCCCTTCTCATCCGCCCCATCGTGAGAGCTCTAGGGCTCGACAGGAGAGATCGGGGCAGGTGGCTCTAAAGGAAACAGAGTCGCGAGACATTCAGGATGGGATTCGGGGTCTGGAGAGTGAGGATGATGTTCCAGAAGAAGACGACTTCACTCTGTTTGAATCAATGCACATGGTTGTACCATACTTAAAAAAAAAAAAATAACACATCCCCTGAAAATAAGCCATGGGGTGTCTTCTTGAGGAGAAATAAATAGAAGACCCTGCCTTATTTTCAGGGAAACACGGTTGAATATAAGAGACGGCAGGGGAGACGCAGACGCGGAGGAGAAGCCTTGTGGAGGCAGACGGAGGAGGCAGAGGCGGGAGTGAGGCTGCGGCCACAAGCCCAGGGACACCTGGAGCCCCCGGGAGCCGGGAGAGGCGGGAAGGAGCCTCCCCTGGAGCCCGTGGAGGGAGCGCGGCCCCGAGACCCCCGCGTCCCACACTCCCGGGCTCCAGGACCAAGAGGGGACACGGTCCTGCTGTTTTAAGCCACCCCAGTTTGTGGCACCTTGTTTCAGGAGCCGGATGCAGCCACCCACCCGCCCTGGACCCTGTGTCTACACTGCCGACCAGGCTGTTGGAGGTGGGAGCCCTTTTACCTGCAGGGGAGACCGGGGTCCCCTGCCCTGCCCTGCGGTGAGCCCTACAGGGCGGGCGGTGCACATCTTATTAGGTGCTGGGGCAATACCGGGACCTGCCTCGGTGCTCCCTCTGCGCACCCTTGCTCTGGGGCCCCTCGGGGTCCGGGACCCACGGGGGCCAGGCGGGAGCTCCGGGCTCACAGGGGGACCTGGGGAGCTTGGGCAGGACTTGAGCCTCGGGGCGCCGGGTCTGGCCGGTGCTGGGGGTCCGGCCGGTGCTGGGCCGGGGGGGGGCGGCCCCCATCTTGCCCATGGGGAGCACTGAGGCCCGAGTCTGCTGTACTCGTCCGAGCCCGTTTCCACCGGCTCCGGGGCCTGCAGCTGGCACCAAAGGGCAGGGGTCACACAGAGGCCGGCAGAGGGCGGAGAGGAAGTGGGAGCAAGCCAGCTGTGGGGCGTGCCAGCTGTGCGGGGGCAGAGCCGCCAGGGCCACCCGGCGGGAGGGGCGGCTCAGACACGCAGGCCCCGCGGGGAGGGCGGTCGGCTGAGGACTGGGCCGGGCGGTGATTCCGGGAGAGACGCGGGCAGTCCGGTCCCGGAACACCAGCCATGGCGGAAAGAGCGGTGGGCCCTCCTCCTCCTCCTCCTCCCCTCTTCCCTCTTCCTTCCTTCCCCCTTTCCTCCTTCCCTCCTGCCAGCCTGGGCAACAGAGTGAGACCCTGTCTCAAAAAAAAAAAAAAAAATCCTTTGTGACAAAAGCCCTGTGCAGTTTAAAACAAGAGCGACGTACAAACCAAACACAGAGAACAACATTTGAAATGACTCAGTGTTGTAAAGTTGATGCCAACCTGTGCTTGACACTTTGATTATTTTGTATGCATTTAACATGTGCAACAGTATGCTTTGCTGTATGTGTACATCCTGAAATGCTTGCGACACATTCATCATCTCGTGTAGTTATCCTTTTTTTAATTGGTAGCAGGGGTGCACCTGAAATGTATTCTTTTCGCAAAAATCCGATACAATGTTGCTAACAATAGTGTCCAGGGCCGGGCGCGGTGGCTCACGCCTTCAATCCCAGCACTCTGGGAGGCCGAGGCAGGAGGATGGCTCGAGGTCAGGAGTTCGAGACCAGCCTGAGCAAGAGCGAGACCCCGTCTCTACTAAAAATAGAAAAGAAATTAATGGGCCAACTAAAAATACATATATAAAAAAATGAGCCGGGCATGGTGGCGCATGCCTGTCGTCCCAGCTACTCGGGAGGCCGAGGCAGGAGGATCGCTAGAGCCCAGGAGTTTGAGGTTTCACTGAGTTATGATCATGCTACAGCACTCCAGCCTGGGCAACACAGTGAGACTCTGTCTCAAAAAAATAAATAAATAAAACTCCTCCAGTTTCATACACATTGGTGCAAACGGCAGGGTCTCATTCTCTTTAAATAAGGCCGACTTGTCTTCCGTGGTTCTTACACACCCGCCTCCCCTGCCTGTTCACCCCACCGATTCGCCCCCGTGTGGACGTCCAATCCCCAGTGAAAAGGGAGGGAAACGAAATCTCGTCCTTGTTGTCACTGTGGCCCGGAAACCCCCCGAGGAGCTTCCATTTCTAGTAACGCCCCCAGCTCTGGGAGGTGTAGGGAGGAGCCTCCCGGGGAGGCCTGGGGTGAGGGACAGCCCCGTGCACGCTGGGTCTGTCCGTTTGGCGGCTGTCTGCTCGGAAGTGTCACCCGTCCTCAGCTGAGCCCAAGCTCTGTCAGTTCTGTGGTTTTTTTGTTTGTTTGTTTGTTTTTTGAGACAGAGTCTCGCTCTGTTGCCCGGGCTAGAGTGAGTGCCGTGGCGTCAGCCTCGCTCACAGCAACCTCAGACTCCTGGGCTCAAGCGATCCTCCTGCCCCAGCCTCCTCACGAGTAGCTGGGACTGCAGGCATGCACCACCATGCCTGGCTCATATTTTCTATATATATTTTTAGTTGGCCAATTAATTTCTTTCTATTTTTAGTAGAGACATGGGGTCTCGCTCTTGCTCAGGCTGGTTTTGAACTCCTGACCTCGAGCAATCCTCCCACCTTGGCCTCCCAGAGTGCTGGGATGACAGGCGTGAGCCGCCGCGCCCAGCCAAGCTCTGTCAGCTCTGTTCTCACCTCCTGATGGGCCTGGTGAACTATATGCCTTGGAGGGGACTACATCGTCCGTCCTGCCCCCTGAGTGGCTGGTCCTCGCCCCTCAGCCCCTTTCTGGGTCCTTCAAGGCCGGCCTTCATAGATGTCACCTCTCCCGGCCAAACTGCTAAAGAGATTGGGAAACTGAGACTTGGCATTCCTCAGCTTGTGCAAACCAAGAGGCTGCAAACGGCGTTGCTTGAAGACCCGCTGTTCCCTGTTAGGCTCGTGTTACGGGACAAAACCGCTGGGTTTTCGGCGACACAAAGAGGATTTCTCCTCTCCCCTCCAACACGGTGACCTGGAAGCCCCATGTGTGTGTGTGTGTGTGTGTGTATGGGGGAAGGCCAAGCCCCACAGCACGGCGGCTTGACACCCAGGAAACTGACCACCAGGGCCTGAGGGTCCCCTGGGCGTAAACCTCGGCCGGGCAGAGGAGAAACGAGATCTATCCGGCAGGCAGGACAGGTGTGCGCCCTGGTGTCAGGTAAGCCGGGTCCCCAGGTAAGCCGGGACAGGCTGAGTGCGGGAGACACAGTCATTTAAAAAAGAACCTAAAGGTTAATTTGAGGTGACTGCAGATTTCCACACGGCTGTGAAAAGTATTAATAGCACAAAGACTGCAGGCAGCCACACACCGGCTGGGGTTCCTTTCTTGCCAACATGTTGCAAAATGAGGATACAATGTTGCAATCACGAGATCGCCACGATACAGTGTTGCAATCATGAGATCGACACGATACAGTGCTGCAATGCGAGATCGGCACGATACAATGTTGCAATGATCACAGCGATACAATGTTGCAACGCGGAGATAACAACGATACAATGTTGCAACGATCTCGGTGATACAATGTTGCAATGCAGAGATCGCTGCAGTGATACAATGTTACTCAGTGCCCAGCCCTGAGCAATTTCGTCTCGCATAAAAACGTTTTCCTGAACGGCCCTTTGAGGACCTACCCCTGCCCTGTCCCTTGAGTCCTGGGGGAGACGGGTCCTTGCTAAACCCCCGCTTTGTTTGGGCCCTGGCTGAGGACAGAGGGGGCGGGGAACGGCCCCGCAGGCGGAGGGAGGGAAGTGGGCTGGGCAGGTCCGGGCACCCACCGGTTGGCGGGAGGAACAGAAAGGGGGAAATGGGAAGGGGCGGTGGGAACTGGGGGCACACGGGCTGAGGGAGGCGCCCAAAATAGGTCCCCGTTGGCTCAGTGAGGCCTGCACCTGTGCTCGCTCCCGGGGTGGGGGCCAGACACCCACCAGGACGCCGAGAGCCTTGGAGAACAGCATGGAGGGGCCAGACGGCTCCCCCAAAAGCACGTGGGCTCCCCAAACCTGGCGTGGAAGTGACAACTCAATGCCGCTGACTCCCCCGGCCCCACAAAGTGACAAGGGACCCCATCACTATCTAGAAGCCCTGGCAGATGTGACCCCAAAACCCACCTTCCCATGCATGCACCCCCCAGGCTCACGCACGGCCTGGCCGCCCTCTCCCAGCCTGGACATCCCGAGCAATTCCTCCGGGAACGCCAGGTGTGCGTGGAGGGCGACAGCGTACATAGTTTCAAAGAGCGAGAAGGAGGATAGTGAATGTTCCCCACACAAAGAAATGACAGGCCGGGCGCGGTGGCTCTCACGCCTGTCTTCCCAGCACTCTGGGAGGCCGGGGCGGGTGGATCGCTCAAGGTCAGGAGTTCGAGACCAGCCTGAGCCAGAGTGAGACCCTGTCTCTACTGAAAAAAAAAATAGAAAGAAATTAATTGGCCAGCTAAAAATATATATAGAAAAAATTAGCCGGGCGTGGTGGTGGCGCATGCCTGTAGTCACAGCTACTTGGGAGGCTGAGGCAAGAGGATTGCTTGAGCCCAGGAGTTTGAGGTTGCTGTGAGCAAGGCTGACGCCACGGCACTCCAGCCTGGACGATAGAGTTGAGACTCTGTCTCAAAAAAAAAAAAATTTAAAAAAAGCAATAAAAATAACAATACAAGAATAAAAAATGATGCAAACAGAAAACAGACGATTTCCATGGCACTGACGTTATAGGGGGCCTTATCATTAATCTGGACGTGAGCAAGTGTACGGGAGGGGGTGTGTAGGGTACATGCAAATGTCTAACACCACCCCGTTTTCACACCAGGGCCTAGAGCCTCGTGGGTTTGGTGCCCTCAGGGTGTCCGGAACAAACCACCCACAACGCACAACTACTACATGTTGTATGTTATATATTTACACACAATGATGTGTTATGTTTCTATGTATAATATGTTATATACAACTGTGTAATATGTTATATGCAACTGTGGCCCCCCAACCTTTTTGGCACCAGGGACTGTTTTCCTAGAAGACAATTTTTCCACAACCAGGAATGCCCCGGGGATGGTTTTGGGATGATTCAAGCATGTCACATGTATTGTGCACTTTGTTGTATTATTATTACATTGTAATGTATGATGAAATAATTACACAACTCGCCATAGTTTGGGGACCCCTGATATATAACACACACATATTTAAGAAATATATATATATATGAAATATATTTACTATATTTGATCATTATTATATTTATTATATACCATTATTATTTATTATCTTATGTTTTGTTAGTATCATAGTCGCATATATTTACATATATTAGCACATACTTACATATTTATATATAGACAACACATTTACATATAACAATAATAACGTATAATAATGAGGGAGTGTGAGTCACTGGTGTCAAATCAGACAAGGAGTCGAGCTTCTCAATCTGAGCCCTGTCACTTCTCAGTGCTGAGACCGAGGGGCTGTCAATTAAGTAATGAGCTGTTTCAGCGATTACACTGTTTGGGAAATCATGGCTCGTTTGCAGGGAAGTTGAGGGGCACAGGAGGGCCAGGTGACGAGGGTGCAGTTGGCTCTGCGTCAGTACCCTCATTTGGGGGGCCCAGCCACTGGCTCCTGCTTGGGCTGGTGACAGATGGATACATTGGGTCTCCCTTGGGTGCCCCAGGCCTGCTGTCTGGGAGTAACGTCCTGGCCTCCCCAGCCTCTGCCGGGGAGGCTGCACCTTGGCCACAACATCCGGGAGCTCGGTGCATTTTTCCTTCCACAAGTTGGGGGGTCCCTCTACCAAGAGCCCAGCCCCACTCAGACCAGGGTCTCCCTCAGTGGTCCCCAGCCGCCTGTGGGATTCTCACAGGCAGGAGAGTCCCAAGGAACCCGCCCCGGCCTGGCCTGGTTCTCCCGCTGTGTCAGTCCGTGCAGGAAGGGAATGTCGTGACAAACGACCCCAAGCTAGAGACTTCAAGCTACACAGACGTTGATCCCTTCCCGGTCCCGGAGCCCGGGAGTGTGGGACTTGGGGGTCTCGGGGCCGCGCTCCCTCCACGGGCTCCAGGGGAGGCTCCTTCCCGCCTCTCCCGGCTCCCGGGGGCTCCAGGCGTCCCTGGGCTTGTGGCCGCGGCATCACTACGGTTGTCTCTGCCTCCTCCGTCTGCCTCCACGTGGCTTCTCCTCCGCGTCTGCGTCTCCTCTGCTGTTTCTCACGAGGACACCTGTCGTTGCGTTTAGGGCCCTCCCTGACCCAGGGCGGTCTCATCTCCAGATCTGTTTCTTCGTTACATTAGCAGAGAGCACCTGTTTCCAAACGAGGCCCCACACAGGGAGACTTGGGACGTGGGCAGATCTTTTGCAGGACGCTGCAGAGCCGGGCACAAACGCCTGCTGCCCGTACTGCGGGACCGGATGGGGCCTTCTCTGCAGAAAGGACGACAGCCAACGTCCCGTTCAAAACGCAACGAGGTTTCTTCTAGACGGAGACCATGCTCGTCGATCTCTGCAGCCAGTCCCATGTGCAAGCCCCCTTTGCACGGGGAGCTTCCTAGTCACGGCTACATGCACGGGGGCGTGGGCATCCTCTGGGCGCTCGAATCTGCCCCCGGGAGGGTGGCGTCTCTGCCGTCCAGAGAGAGAGAATCCAGTCCGTCCTGCAGGTCTGGGCCGCCCGGCCCCTTCCCCGCGGGACCGGCACCATCGCGGGACCCGGGACCCAGAATTCAGCCTCGTTTTTCCCCCGGACAGACCTCCACTCCTCCCTCCTTGAGCCCGGGGCTCCGTGCCCCGACCCCCGTCACGGCCTGTGGGATCCTCCCTCGGGCCGGGGAGGGCCTCGCCCGACTCAGTTTCCCAGAGAGAACCCAGCCGGCCCCCGGGGTCCTGGGGGCCTCGGGTCTCGGGGCTTCCCGGCCGGCGGTCTGGGGCACGGCAGTGGCCACGATGGAGCGTGTCGTGTCCCCCTGCGTCACCGGGTACTCAGCACGGCCGGCTCAGTCCCCGGAGCCCCCCACGCGTGCCCGCCCGCTCTGCTCAGCCGCGTTTCGGGAAGCCGGCACTCGCTCCGTCTGCCTCGGGACTCACGAGCGTGTCTTGTCTGCGACTTCCTCCTCCTCTCTGGGGGGAAAAGACTCGTAGCCTTTCCGTGACCGCGCTGGGCTGAAGGGCCCGCCCCGAATCCTCGCCGACCTGGAACCTGTGAGCAAGAGCTTCTCTGCACACAAGGGCTTTCTCTGCAGGTGTCATCGGGTAAAAGGGGGTCGTCGTGGATTAGGGAGGGCCCTAAATGCAACGACGGGCGTCCCCAAGAGAGACGGCAGAGGAGACGCAGACGCGGAGGAGAAGCCACGTGGAGGCAGACGGAGGAGGCAGAGGCGGGAGTGAGGCTGCGGCCACAAGCCCGGGGACGCCTGGAGCCCCCGGGAGCCGGGAGAGGCCGGAAGGAGCCTCCCCTGGAGCCCGTGGAGGGAGCGCGGCCCCGAGACCCCCGCGTCCCACACTCCCGGGCTCCGGGACTCGGGGAGGGGACACGTCCTGTTGGTTTAAGCTCTGGGTTTGCGGCAGTAACGTCACTCTTCCCTTCCTTTCCTCTGACACCCACCTCCCACTTCTCCTTCTACCTCGCAGGGACCTGCCCTGGGTCCCTCACCCCAGGCCCCGGGAGCAGGGACGGCCTGGCCACCCCGCGCGGTCCCCGGTCCCGTACAAGGCTGGCCTCCGGGTGACTTCCGGAATCCTCTGCCCGGCGACACGGCTTCCGGGGCCTGGCCTCCGGGGCTCTGGGTTTTAGATTCAGATTTTTTAAAATCCATCCCCCCCCAAGTGGGCGGTGCAGCCCCCGGGCGTGAGGCCGTCCTTGGAGCTGGTGTTGCCCGGCGGGGCCTCATGTCCTGAGCTCAGAGGCCGTCACTGCCGAAGCCGCTGCCCCTACCCGTGGCCGACGCCGCGGCGACCGGGACCAGGGGCGTCCCGGATGCAGGGAACGGCGTTGCTCTTCCTTTTCCCGACACGAGCGGACTCTTCCGAAAGACGCCGGCCCTCAGCTCCTTTGCACCTCGGCCTCGGCCTCCACCAGAGATGCGGAGGTTTGGAAATAGAAATGTCTCTCACCAAAACGGGTTATTTCTACGTCGTTTTACTTATTTATTTTGAAGCAGAGTCTCGCTTTGCTGCCCAGGCTAGAGTGAGTGCCGTGGCGTCAGCCTCGCTCACAGCAACCTCAAACTCCTGGGCTCCAGCGATCCTCCTGCCTCAGCCTCCTTCCCGAGTAGCTGGGACTACAGGCATGCGCCACCACGCCCGGCTCATTTTTTCTATATATTTTTAGTTGGCCAATTAATTTCCTTCTATTTTTAGTAGAGACGGGGGTCTCACTCTTGCTCAGGCTGGTTTCGAACTCCTGACCTCGAGCGATCCTACCGCCTTGGCCTCCCGGAGTGCAGGGATGACAGGCGTGAGCCACCGCGCCCAGCCTTTTCTGCATGGTTTTCACCTGTGACTTGGCCCCTCTGTTCCAGCCGAGATCGCATCTGTCTCGGAGCCTCTGACGGGTATTGTTACTTTTTGTCCGTAGCGGCTCCAATCCACGTGCTGTTTCTCCTTTCAGCGGCCAGAGCGCAGCCCACATGTTTACTGTGCGGTTTCAGCGAGCCGGGACGGGAAAGGGTTGTGCCAGATTCAGCTCGACCTCGCTCCTTTCCTCCCGAAGCCCTTTAACCCCTGACCCTACAGTGACTGAGCGAGGGGAGGTGACGTCTGTGTCCCTTGGCTTCGTTCCGGCCACTTGCCTTGGTGTCAGCCACCCTCAGGCTGTGTCTATCCAATCTCTTCCCTCCTCTTCAAAGCTCTATTTTAAAAGCAGAGAAACAAAAGGTGGGAGCAGCCCAAGCCTGCACCGATGGGTGAGGGGATAGACAGCACATGGTCAGTCCACACGGTGGAATATTATGCTGCCAGGAAAAGGAACGGGGCCCTGATACCTGCTGCAATGGAACATGGCACATCCACACAGTGGAATATTGAGCAGCCAGGAAAAGGAATGGGGTCTCTGACACCTACTCCGATGGAACATGGTCCATCCCACGGTGGAATATTATGCATCCAGGAAAGGGCACAAGGCCCTGACATCTGCTGCAATGGAACACAGTCCATCCACACAGTGGAATATTATGCATCCAGGAAAAGGAACGGGGCTCTGGCACCTGCTGCAGCCTGGATGGACCTTGAAGACATCATGCTTAGTGACAAAAGCCGACACAAAAGACCAGTGTTACCGGATTCCATTTGTATGAAATGTCCGGAACGGGCAAACCCACAGAGTCAGAGCGTGGATTAGTGGTTACTATGGGCTGGGGAGGGAAGGGGATGGGGAGTGACTGCTCATGGGGGTGGGGGTCTGCTTTGGGGCTGATGAGAATGTTCTGGAAACACAGAGACACGGTGGTGGCACAGCACTGCGTGAACGAGCAAAATGCCAGTCACGGCACATGCTAGGTTGTAGGTATTTTATCGCAATGAAGACAGACACAGAGAGACACAGAGTATATCCTGTCACATGGTAGGGATTCGTGACTCCCCTTCCCTAGGAAGATTTCCGGGGACGAGATTGGGAATGCCCGGTTTTGCCTCTGCACATGCAGGTGGGCATGTTTGCCATCACAGAACTCAGCTGCTTCTAAAAGGTACTTCCAGGCCGGGCGTGGAGGCTCACGCCTGTCATCCCAGCGCTCTGGGAGGCCGAGGTGGGAGGATCACTCGAGGTCAGGAGTTTGAGACCAGCCTGAGCAAGAGCCAGAACCCATCTCTACTAAAAATAGAAAAAAATTAGCCGGAGAACTAAAAATCTATATAGAAAATATGAGCCGGGCGTGGTGGCGCATGCCTGCAGTCCCAGCTACTCGGGAGGCTGAGGTAGGAGGATCGCTTGAGCCCAAGAGTTGGGGGTTGCTATGAGTGAGGCTGACGCCACGGCACTCTAGCCCGGGGAACAGAGCAAGACTCTGTCTGAAAAAAATTTAAAAAAATAAAAGTGACTTCCTGCTCCCTGCCATGACTTTCTAGGTAAGTGTCTTTAAGGAACAAGGTTCTTTGAAGCGTGATAAAATGTATTTGATAGCAATGGGATGAATAGAAAATTAGCCCTAATAAAAAGCAGTGCAAGTTCTTTACACACATTTTGGAAAACTGGAACACCGGGTACCGTAAAACACCCCTGACAATTCCAACACCTAGAGACACGGATGCAGGCTGGGAATGACGTTTTGCAAACACTCAAACAGCACATAAACTCAGCCTCTCTTTGCTTGTTTTCACTTAACATCTAAGTCCTGGTTTTTTTGAAGTGTAATGTTTTATTTTCATTGTAAAAACGAGGGTTTTTTTTTTTTGAGTCAAAAATGCAGACAATCATAAAAAAGGAAATAAGGCCCAGTGCGGTGGCTCACGCCTACAATCCCAGCAGTTTGGGAGGCTGAGGCAGGAGGATGGCTTGAGGCCGGGAGTTGGAGACCAGCCTGAGCAACATAGCGAGTCCCTGTTCCTGTAGAACATTTTTTATAAAATAGAACGAACATCTGAAGCTTTAAGATAACCATTCCTGACATTGTGGTGTTGAGTTTCCACAGACACACACACACACACACACACACACACACACGCACATATGTACACACTGCAGATAGGTGTACACACATATGTATACACATGCATTCATGCACACACATGCACACACATGCACAAGATACAGTTGCACACACAGACTCACACATGCACACACATACACATACACACAACACACACACAGGTACACAACCACACATATACACACACGCACACCACATAGTTGCGCATAGACTCACACATGCACACAACACACACAGGTACACAACCACACATATACGCACATGCACACACATGCACACATGTGTACAATATGCAGACGCATGCACATGCACACACATGCATCACACACACACACGCACAATTTTCTCTTGCAAGGAATCTTAGCCCACGTGTGCTGCTGTGCCTGTTCCACTTTACTATAAAATACCGCGACTATCTTCCCTCGTGAACAAACAGGACATTTCAAAATCTGTCTCAGATGCCCCAATTTCAAAACTTGTCTCCTGTGAACAAACACGTAGGTGCTTTTCCATTTTATTTTTTTAAAGCATTGCACACAACGCCCCAGCGAACAAGCGCGTCCCCGCACCTTTGCCGCCCATGGCATCATCTGGTGCACTGGGTCGACCCCCAGGCGCGAGTGCCAACGGCTTATTCTCGACAGCATCAAGAATCCAGTAAGGCGTTGAGATATTTCACCGGCTGGTAATGCACCACGGAGTCACCTGCTTTTACATGTTCCCCTCTGCTTTCTACCTGCTTTGTTTCTTTTTCATGACTGGTCCAGTATCCGATGGGTCGAATAGCTACCCGGGCGGTGTGACTCCCCTGGAGCTGGGCAGCCACCTTCCCAGCAACGTATCTGCCCACAGGCCATGTCCGCATTGCTTAGACGGACCCTCCTTGCGGACAAAGTCATGCAACCACGTAAAAATGACACAATGCACACGCCCAGCCACCAGGAAACACCTGGCCCTCCAGGCCACGAGCCGCTGCTCCCGAGAGCACCCTGCTGGAATTCCTAGCACACACGCGGGCACAAAGGACAACTGCGAGTAGGCCAGCCCGGTGCCCGACGGCCTCAAGACTTAGCTGCGTGGGTTTTGCGTGGCTGCAAGACACCGCGTTGGGATGCTCTAGCAGTTTCCTTCCTGCCAGTTCTTCGCAGATCGCTGCTCTTGGGGATGGGTCGGCGGGAAGACGCTGCCCCTCATTTCTGATCCTTTCCATGTTAAAAAAAAAAACACAAAAAACAAGGCAAGGTTCTGGGACAGGTTTGCAAACTGCTAACGTGCAGATACAATCTCGCCCGGTGTTTCAGACCGTCTGACCACGGGGACGCCCCCCGGCCGGCGACTTGGGCCAATGGCGACCAGAGACCCAGAATGGAAGCGGGAGACACGCTGGTGTTTCAATGCGAGTCTCTGGCTATTCCCCGGGGGCTTTTGCCTGACGAGACTCTGCACCTGGAGGCCGGCATCTGGCTCGATCTCCTGACATCTCTTCCACCGCTGTGTGTGTGCTCACCCTCGGTGGCAGCTTCTCTTGCTGCACGTGGAGTTTGGATCTTGCACGTGGAGTTTTGATGTTGCTCTTGGATTTTTGATGCTGCACGTGGAGTTTGGATCTTGCATGTGGAGTTTTGATGTTGCTCTTGGAGTTTTGATGTTGCACGTGGAGTTTGGATCTTGCACGTGGAGTTTTGATGTTGCTCTTGGAGTTTTGATGTTGCACGTGGAGTTTGGATCTTGCACGTGGAGTTTTGATGTTGTTTTGATGCTGCTCTTGGAGTTTTCATGTTGCTCGTGGAGTTCTGATGTTGCTCGTGGAGTTCTGATGTTGCTCGTGGAGTTTTGATGTTGCTCGTGGAGTTTTGATGTTGCTCGTGGAGTTTTGATGTTGCACCTGGAGTTTTGATGTTGCGCGTGGAGTCTGGTTGTTGCTCGTGGAGTTTTGATGTTGCTCGTGGAGTTTTGATGTTGCTCGTGGAGTTTTGATGTTGCACGTGGAGTTTTGATGTTGTGCGTGGAGTCTGGTTGTTGCTCGTGGAGTTTTGATGTTGCTCGTGGAGTTTTGATGTTGCTCGTGGAGTTTTGATGTTGCTCGTGGAGTTTTGATGTTGCACGTGGAGTTTTGATGTTGTGCGTGGAGTCTGGTTGTTGCTCGTGGAGTTTTGATGTTGCTCGTGGAGTTTTGATGTTGCTCGTGGAGTTTTGATGTTGCTCGTGGAGTTTTGATGTTGCACGTGGAGTTTTGATGTTGTGCGTGGAGTCTGGTTGTTGCTCGTGGAGTTTTGATGTTGCACGTGGAGTTTTGATGTTGCTGTTGGAGTTCTGATGTCGCTGTTGGAGTTCTGATGTTGCTCGTGGAGTTCTGATGTTGCACCTGGAGTTTTGATGTTGCTCGTGGAGTTTTGATGTTGCTCGTGGAGTTTTGATGTTGCACCTGGAGTTTTGATGTTGCACGTGGAGTTTTGATGTTGCACCTGGAGTTTTGATGTTGCACGTGGAGTTTTGATGTTGCTCGTGGAGTTTTGATGTTGCACGTGGAGTTTTGATGTTGCACGTGGAGTTTTGCTGTTGCTCAGGGAGTTTTGATGTTGCTCAGGGAGTTTTGATGTTGCTCAGGGAGTTTTGATGTTGCACGTGGAGTTTTGATGTTGCTCATGTAGTTAGGGATTATTCACTGACAGCACAATTTGTGACACTCGCTCAAGGTAACGACACACAGAAAGGACAGTCTGCAGACGTGGAGCGTGGTGCCGAAGCCTGAATCTCTGCTCGTCCACTCGAAAATTACGGCATCGTCTCCTCCACCGTGAGGATGTCCTCGGGTTCCTGCGAGTCTGGCGGCAGGTGGGTCCCTTCCCAGGTGACCTGAGAGAGAAGAAACGGCACCACTGAGACAGTTCGCTGCCGACTGCCTGGTTCTCCTAGTAAGGGAACATCCACGAAGACCAACGCGATTCACAACAAGCCAAACCGTGGGAACAACCCGAGCGCCCACCGGCAGATGAGCGGATGAACCAAACGTGGTCTGTCCACATGGTGGAATATTACACAGCCGTGAAAAGGACACCTGCTACAAAGAGGAGGGAAGCTGAGAACCTCATGCTCCGTGACAGACGCCAGACACAAAATACCATGCATGGTATGATTCTGGTGCATGAACTATCTACAGCAGGCACATCTAGAGAGGCAGAAAGGCGATTACTGGGGACAGAGAACAGGGAGCGACAGCTTGGTGGGTACGGGGTCTTCTTCAGGGGAAATAAATAAAAATGTCCTGAAACTAGACAAAGGTCATCGCTGTAAAACACTGTGAATATGCTAAATGCCCCGGAATTGCATGATTTAAATGGGCGAAGAAGTGTGTCTCCATAAAGCTATTTAAGGTATCAGTAGATCGGGGACGCATTTGTCTCTGAGGGGCCCGCCGGCCGGGAGGGACACACAGCAGGAGCCCTCTCTCGGGGACAGACGGACAGACGTCCCCCAATTGAGCACACCCAGACTTTAATGCTCCCACTGGGGCCCCCAGGAACCTGCCCCCCACGGGGACCCCCAAGAACAGTCCCGGGACCCAGGGCACCAGGGTCTCTCCGAGCAATTGGGTCAGAGGGGATCGGAGAGGAGACGCCGGAAGGTTCCTGGAACCCTCAGGGCTGGCCGTGGGGAGCGGGGCAGCACTCGGGGAGGCCACCCCGAGATTAAGCGGGGGTGATCTGGCCGGGCTGAGGAGGAGAACGGGGGCCGCAGGGGGGTGGGGTTGTCCAGTTACAGGGGTGGGGGTCTCGCCGGAGCTTCACTCATGCCCACCGCTCCTGGCCCCCCCGAGAAGCGGCATTTCCTGGCCCCCACATTTGAGAAGGGGAACCCCGGAAGGGACCTGGAGGTCCCCAGTGCAGGGCAGAGCCAGGGCTTTGGGTGGGAGGCCTCTTCTGGAAGGGGTCCACTCGGACCCTCTGTATCTTCCTCTCTTCAACCCAATGCTGACTTTCCAGGTTAAAGCAACTGCCAGCGGACTCGGGTGATGTTTTCTCTGATGACCGATGGACCCTAAACTCTTCCGTGACGGCACGGGGCTTCCCCTGGAGCCCGTGGAGGGAGCACGGCCCCGAGACCCCCGAGTCCCACACTCCGGGGCTCCTGTGGTTTAAAGCCCCCAGTTTAGGGCACCCCAGGACAGCTTGTGTGTGTGTGTCTCTCTCTCCCCCCAGCCCTCGTGGGGACAGAGCCTCCCCTTGCCCGGCCCTCCTGCAAGCGTCGGCCCCGCTGGGGGAGGAAGGAGCCCCCGGTCAGCACATGGAGCCCTGAGACAGCCCCCTCACCGCTCACACCCCAAGATTCGGAGAGACGGGAGGCTGGGAGGGCGGCGGGATTTCTCACCTCGGGGCTTGGCAGGAAGGCGCCGGCCAGTTCCGCTTTCACCTTTGGGATGGGCGGGAGCAGCCTCCGCCACAGGGAGAACCTGGCGAGGACGGGGGACAGGTGAGGGGGCGGTCTTCTTTGCACCCGGCGCCCACCTGTGGGCATCTGCACGGCTTGGGTTGGCGTCCGGCCCTGCGGACATCGGCCCGTCCAGGGACACTGTGCGTGGTGGCGGACAGCCAGGTGACCAGCCAGTTCCTGGGGACGCTCGGGGTGGGGGGGACGCAGGTGCCCACATGGCTGGCACACCCCAGTGACATAGATTCTGGGGCGCAGCGCCCCCCAAATGGGGAGGATGAGCCGGCCCCAGCCCTGGCCGTGAGTGAGCCGCAGGGCCAAGCACCCCAGTACTCTTGCAGCACCCTGGAATCTCCAAGCACCTCCAGGGTTCTCCAGGGAACCCTGGGGCTCTCCAAGCACCCCCAGAACTCTCCATGCACCCCAAGGCTGTCCAAGCACCTGTAGAATTCTTCAAGGAACCTGAGGCTCTCCGATTATCCCCAGAGATCTCCATGTACCCCAAGACTGTCCAAGCACTTGCAGAATCCTCCAAGGAACCCAAGGCTCTCCGATTATCCCCAGAAATCTCCATGTATGCTGAGAACTCTCCATGCACCCCAAGACTGTCCACGTACCCTCCAAGATTCTCCAAGGAACCTGAGGTTCTCCAATTATCCCCAGAAATCTTCATGTACCCTGAGAACTCTCCATGCACCCCAAGACTGTCCAAGCACCTCTAGAATTCTCCAAGGAACTCCACGGCTCTCCAAGCACCCCCATAATGTCCGAGCACTTCTAGGAATCTCCAATAAACCCTGGGGCTCTCCATACCCCCCCAGTACCCTCCCAGCACCCCCAGAATAGCCAAGCACTTCTAGCATTCTCCAAGGAACCTGGGGCTCTCCAATCATTCCCAGAAATCTCCATGCACCCCAAGAACTCTCAATGCACCCCAAGTCTGTCCAAGCACTTGTAGAATCCTCCAAGGAACCCAAGGCTCTCCGATTATCCCCAGAAATCTCCATGTACGCCAAGAACTCTCCATGCACCCCAAGACTGTCCAAGTACCCTCCAGGATTCTCCAAGGAACCTGAGGCTCTCCAATTATCCCCAGAAATCTTCATGTACCCTGAGAACTCTCCATGCACCCCAAGACTGTCCAAGCACCTCTAGAATTCTCCAAGCAACTGCACGGCTCTCCAAGCACCCCCATAATGTCCGAGCACTTCTAGGAATCTCCAATAAACCCTGGGGCTCTCCATACCTCCCCAGTACCCTCCCAGCACCCCCAGAATAGCCAAGCACTTCTAGCATTCTCCAAGGAACCTGGGGCTCTCCAATCATTCCCAGAAATCTCCATGCACCCCAAGAACTCTCAATGCACCCCAAGTCTGTCCAAGCACTTGTAGAATTCTCCAAGGAATCTGAGGCTTTCTAATTATCCCCAGAAATCTCCATGTACCCTGAGAATTCTCCATGCACCCCAAGACTGTCCAAGCACCCTCTAGGAATCTCCAAGGAACCTGAGGCTTTCCAATTATCCCCAGAAATCTCCATGTACCCCGATAATTCCCCATGCACCCCAAGACTGTCCAAGCACCCTCTAGGATTCTCCAAGGAACCGCAGGACTCTCCAAGCACCCCTGCACTCTCCCAATACCCCTAAAATGTGCAAGAACCTCAAGGAATATCCAAGGAACCCTGGGGCTCTCCAAGCACCCCAAGAACTCTCCATGCACCCCAAGACTGTCCAAGCACCTCCAGGTTTCTCCAAGGAACCTGGGGCTCTCCAAACACTCCAGCACTCTGTGTGCACCCCAAGACTATCTAAGTACCTCTAGGATTCTCGAAGAAACCCCAGGGCTCTCTGAGCACCCCTAAAATGTCCAAGCACCTCTAGGAATCTCCAACAAACTCCAGAATCTCCAAACCCCCCAGCTCTCTCCTAGCACCCCAACGCTGTCCGAGTACCTCCAGGATTGTCCAAGGAACCTGAGGCTCTCCAATTATCCCCAGAAATCTCCATGTACCCCAAGAACTCCACATGCACCCCAAGACTGTCCAAGCACTTTGAGAACTCTCCATGCACCCCAAGATTGTCCAAGCACCTCCAGGATTCTCCAAGGAACCTGAGGCGCTCCAATTATCCCCAGAAATCTCCATGTACCCCAAGAACTCCACATGCACCCCAAGATTGTCCAAGCACCTCCAGGATTCTCCAAGGAACCTGGGGCTCTTCAATTATCCCCAGGAATCTCCATGTACCCTGAGAACTCTCCATGCACCCCAAGAATTGGGAGAGGCCCCGACTGCCGTAACCATGACCCGTTGTGAGCAGAGAGCTCGCCGACGGACTGGAAGGCCAGTGGGTGCCCGAGAGAATCCGCCACACCTATGCTTAGTAGAGACGAGGGGTCTCGCTGTGTTGCCCAGGCCGGTCTCAAACTCCTGGCCTCCTTTTGTGCGATCCTCCCGCCTCTGCCTCCCAGAGTGCCGGGATTGCAGGCGTGAGCCACCGCGCCTTCCAACGCATTTTCACACTGAACATTCTTCCAGCACGGGTTTACGGGTGTGATGTGCAGAAGGCGTGCAACCCACAAGTGCACAGGAAAGCAGGTGACACGTGTCCGTGGCCTTGGCACACGGGGCGGACTCCACTCTTTATAGGACGATTGTCCCTATAAAGCTTCACGGGTCGGCCCCGCGTGCAGACGGAGGCATGGCGGGGGGACGGCAAAAGTCGCCTTTTTTGTTTAAATTTTTTTTTAATTTTCAAGGAAAGGTGGGGAGCTCACCTTCTGCAGAGGAAGACAGCCACGGCGGGCAGGGCGGCCGCCCCCACCACCAGCGAGGCCAGGGCCACGGGGGTGCCGGCGCCCTCTTCCCGGATGCCTGGTGCAGAAGAGGGTCACAGGTCAGGAGGGACCAGGAGCCCCTGTTGGCAGTCGGCAGGCGAGGGGCGTGCCGGCATGATGGCACAGCGGGGCTCCCACAGGTGATAGCACAGGTGCCACACACAGGTGACCTCCCACAGGCAACTGCACACAGGTGACCTCATGCTGGTTCCTCCCAGGTGACCCAGACACAGGTGACATCACAGGTGATCTCTCGCCGATGGCCTCACCCAGGTGACAGCACAGGGGACATCAGACAGGTGACCCTCACAGAGTTGATCACATAGGCCATGTCAGACAGGAGACCTCAGACAGCTGACCCACACAGGTGATCGCCATACAGGTGACCCACACAGGTGATCGCCGTACAGGTGACCCACACAGGTGACCGCCATACAGGTGACCCACACAGGTGACCGTCATACAGGTGACCCACACAGGTGATCGCCGTACAGGTGACCCACACAGGTGATCGCCGTACAGGTGACCCACACAGGTGATCGCCGTACAGGTGACCCACACAGGTGATCGCCGTACAGGTGACCCACACAGGTGATCGCCGTACAGGTGACCCATACGGTAACTCACAGGTGCCCCCACTCAAGTAACCTCCAACAGGTGACCCATGCAAGTGACTCATACAGGTGACCCCATATAGGCGACCCTACAAGGGTCACCCACACAGGTAACTTCCCACAGGTGACCCTATACAAGTGCCCCATACAGGTGACCCCATAGAATGACCCTACAAAGGTGACCCACACAGGTAACCTCCCACAGGTGACCCACCCCATACAGCTGACCCATATAGGTAACTCACACAGGTGACCTCATACAGGTCACCCATACAGGTAATTCACACAGGTGTCTCCACACAAGAAACCGCCTACAGGTGAGCCACACAGGTGACCCAGAGAGGTGATCTCCCACAGGTGACCCTCACAGGTGACCCACAGAGGTGACCTTTCACAGGTGACCCTCACAGGTGCCCTTACAGGTAAACAGGGAGGCCGCGGACGAGGCCAGGGAGCTGAGCGCCTTCCTCATCCCTCCCCGGGGCGGGGCTGACTGTGGGGTGGGCGGGGGCTTCTCCCAGCACCGACCCGGCAGCAGCCGGGCCACCTGCGCAGCCCCTAAAGCCCCCACCCGCACCGGGACCGCGCCCCGCCCACCCCTCGGCTCTCCACCCCACTTCCAGGACTGTGCGCGGGGAAGGCGCGATGTGGCCTCGAGGAACCCACAACTGGGAACCGACGAGCCGCCCGTGCGTGTCGCGCACAAACCCCTCCGCAACCTTTCCCAACATGGCCAGAGTCCGTGGGAAGATTAAAACACGGAGTTCCCCTCGCGTCCCCCGACCCCGGGCGCGTTCCGGGGCGCCGGCTCTCACCGAAGCGCAGCGCGCCGCTCCACTCGCTCCAGATCCGGTTGCGCAGGTGGCGGACCCGCACGCGCACGGTGCTCTCCGTCCTCGCCTCGGACCCGGGCACCACGTACACGTTTCGGTCTTGTCCTCTCTGGAAAACCTTTACAGGGACAGAGAGAAGAGGACCGGGTGTCGGGGACCCGCGTGCCGCGTGGGGAGGCGGCAGGGAAGCGCAACCGCGCCGCGCTCTCCAGGCCCTCCAGCACTGGGACTTGGGCGCCGCCTCCGCCTCCTCTCTGGGGGCCCCGCGGGTGAGGACCTCACGGTTGTAAGACAAGAGCTGTTCCTGCGTGCGCCACATCTGGGCGGTGCGCCCACCGCCCCTGGCGAGCCTGTGGTTGTCCCTGTTCTGCACTAAGGACGCTGGGCCGCTGGGCACGAGCCCCGGTTTGCGGCTGCAGAAGAGCCTCCGCGTGCCCCGTGCGTAAAATCCCGCCTCGTGCGTAAACACCGCGCACTTCTCCCCGTGGACTCTGGACTCTGAAGCCATCTCCCCGAGGGCCACCTGAGGGGCACAGGTGGGCTGGGGGCTGAAGACACAGCGCAGAGATGCCACTGGCCCCAAAGGAGAGACCCCAGTCCTAGGGCACCACATCCGCGCTCGGCAGTCGCTCAGACATCAGGGGGCGCAGGTGAGGCCCAGAGAGGAAAGGTATCTCCCAAACGCCGGCCTCCAGAGATGCCTTCAGACAGAAGGTTTCCAATGCTTATTCTCTTCTCCCACCTCCCCGAGGGTGGAAGCAGCACCACCTAGCACCTGGCACCAGGTGGCAGGCCCGTGTCCCCTCCCCGAGTCCTGAGATGCAGGTCTCCCCCTACCTGGGGAGCTGGATCAAGCCCCACCTGCAGGTAGAGAACACTGCTGCCCTCCAGTGCCCCAGGGAAAGTTCACCCCCGTAGGTGCCTCCTCAGGGGAGGCCATAAAAAAAAGACCACAAACTGGAATTCACAGGAATCGGCTCTTCTCCCCGTTTTGGAGTCTGGGGGGACAGCACCGTTCGAGGTAGGGCCTGCCCTCAATCCGGGCTGCTCCTGTCTTGGGGTCCTTCACTTGATGATGTCTGCCAAGACCCTCTTTCCAAACAAGGTCCCCATCTCAGGGTCCAGGTGGACGTGAGTTTTGTGGGGGCCCGGTGTGCAACCCACCACGACGCTTGAGCCGAGATGGTCCGAATTGCCCGCGTAGACAAAGGGTGTTGCTCTACCCACAGTGTAGACGGTGACCCCCCAGCTTGAGCTGAGTCAGGGGCATTCAAGAAAACCACGGCTTCTCGGCGAGGCTTGTGGTGCCCGCTCTCTGGCTCTGTGGTACCCCCCGCTCCCCCGACTGAGCAGTTCTACCTGGTGAGCCCCAAACTTTGACACGACTCGGGCACGGCACGTCATAGACAAAGAAAGGGATACTAACCGGGTCTTTCTTTGGGGAGCCGCCCTGTGTATATAAAAAAACAAAAGACAGCAGAGTTAAGGTGGTGAGCGACTCATTGTTCACCGTTGCGCCCAAAATGTGGGGGGGACCCACCCAGCACCCCAGAGTTAGCGTGAAGGTGGTCGTTTCGAGCTGAGAACATTTGAGATTCGACAGGTGCAGAAAGAAGTCTTCTTGGGGCTCCCTTTGTCTGAATAAAAGCAGAGAACTTTGGAGAATGAGGGTGACATCCGTTCCATCTTTGGGACGACCTCACTCCCAGGAAGGAGGGAAACCACCTCAAATTCCAGCCCCAGGGGAATTTTGTGGCCATTAAAAATACAAAAACATAGAAAAGGCCACAAACAAACACCGTCACAAACTTTCTCATCTCCCCTTTGTTCTGCTCGAGATTTGCTTGTCCTTCCTGAAGAAACCCGTGGGTCCTTCCTATAGACGAGCTTTCTCTGCCCGCCCCATCCTGTCCCCGATTAAGGAAATCATATAAGCCCCCCAACTTTACCCATTTTAGAAGCCACTCCCTTTGTGAGCTCCGGTAGACATAGGAATGAACTCGGTGGGGTTTTTCTCTCTTGCTAATCCGCCTTTTGTCAGTTTAATCGACAGCCCTCCGTCAATTAAATTGATGTCAATTAAATCCGTTTAATTGACGGCCCTCCATGACGGAACTTAGGAGGGAAGGCAACAGCTCTTTCTCCCAGGTGCGACTGTTCCTTTCTGGGGAATTTGCCTCTGGTGGGCAGGTTTGGGGACGCAGAGAGCCGCGGTGGCAGGTCCTTCTGCGCCAGGGAACTTCCACATGTCCAGTAAGGAGCGGACGGCTCAGGCCCACCCCCGGTCAGCCTCCCACGGGGACTTGCCGAAGTAGCATGTGAGGCCCGTGGAGACGGCGCCAGTGCAGGTTTCTGCCGTAGAGCAGCTGCACCCCTGCTCCCGTGCTCCCGTGCACCTGTGCTCCTGTGCACCTGTGCTCCCGTGCTCCTGTGCACCTGTGCTCCTGTGCACCTGTGCTCCTGTGCACCTGTGCTCCCGTGCACCTGTGCTCCCGGGGCCGGACAGAGAGGGCTGCACACCTGGGTGTCCTGGGCAGGGAGGACGACAGTCCAACACCCCTGTCAGGTTATGGCCCCGGCTGCAGGGGAAGGTGGTGTAGGTGTGTCCTCAGCTGAGGTGTCGGCTGGGCCGGGCACGGGGAGGGGCGCTGGGCAGGCCGGGCCGCCGAGCGTGGACGACAAGGTGGGCAGGGTCAGTGAGGATCGACTGAGGAGCTCACAGAGGGTCACCTGTGTGGGGTCACTTGTGTGGGGTCACCTGAGTGTAGTCACCTCTGTGGGGTCGCCTGTGTTATCACCTGTGTGAGGTCACCTGTGTGCAGGCATCTGTCTGAGGTCACCTGTGTGAGGTCACCTGTGTTATCATCTGTATGTGGTCACCTGTGTGAGGTCACCTGTGTTATCACCTGTGTGAGGTCACCTGTGTGGGGTCACCTGTCTGAGGTCACTGGCATTATCACCTTTGTGGGGTCACCTGTCTGAGGTCACTGGTGTTATCACCTGTGTGAGGTCGCCTGTGTGTGGTCACTTGTACAGGGTCACCTATGTGAGGTCACCTGTGTGGGGTCACCTAAGGTCACCTGTGTTATCACCTGTGTGAGGTCGCCTTTGTGTAGTCACTTGTATGGGGTCACCTGTGTGTAGTTACCTGTGTGAGGTCACCTGTGTTATCACCTGTGTGAGGTCGCCTGTGTGTAGTCACTTGTACAGGGTCACCTGTGTGAGGTCACCTGTGTTATCACCTGCGTGGGGGCAGCTGTGTGAGGTCACCTGTGTATAGCTACCTGTACAAGTTCATGTGTGTAGTCAGTCACCTGAGGGACCTGTGTGGGGTCACGTATGTGAGGTCCTGTGTATGAAAGACCTGTGAGGTTACCTGTCTGTGGCACCTGTGTTATCACCTGTGTGTGAGTCACCTGTGAAGAACCAGCATGACATCACCTGTGCGTTGTCACCTGTGTGAGGTCGCCTGTGTGTAGTCACGTGTATGGGGTCACCTGTGTGTAGTTACCTGTGTGAGGTCGCTTGTGTGAGGTCACCTTTCCGAGGTTACCTGTGCTATCCCCTATGAGTGAGTCACGTGTGAAGAGCCAGTGTGAGGTCGCCTGTGTGTAGTCACGTGTACGGGGTCACCTGTGTGAGGTCACCTGCGCTGTCACCTGTGTGAGGAAGGGGCAAGGCTACCCAGTGGGCAGCGCCAGATACAGATTCCCGGAGCCACACTCAGGGCTCTGGACTCCACCCCAAGCCCCAAACCAGACCTCTAGGACGGGCGCCGAGCAGCGGACGGACACGGCCTCATTTCTTTTTCCTTCCTTTTTCCTTTCCTTTTCTTTTCTTTTTTGAGACAGAGCCTCGCTCTGTCACCCAGGCTAGAGTGAGTGCCGTGACGTCAGCCTCGCTCACAGCAACCTCAGACTCCTGGGCTCAAGCGATCCTCCTGCCTCAGCCTCCCAAGTAGCTGGGACTACGGGCACGCGCCACCACGCCCGGCTAATTTTTTCTATTTTTAGTAGAGACGGGGTCTCACTCTTGCTCAGGCTAGTCTCGAACTCCTGAGCTCAAGCGATCCTCCCGCCTCAGCCTCCCACAGTGCTGGGATGACAGGTGTGAGCCACCACGCCGGCCACGACCTAATTTCTGTGTTAAAATCTCTGTGCAGCTGAGCGCCACACCTGGGCGGGCGCTGGGCTCCCCGCGGGCTCCCAGGACCCTGCTGTGCCTGACGCCAGGGTGTGGAGAGGGCGGGGCCACCCCGGACAGGTGCAGGAGGACAATCGTGGACGGCCTGCCGGAGAGGGATTCCCCATGGCAGAGCCTGGATCCTTCCTCCTCTTCCTCCTCCTCCTCCTCCTCCTTCTCTTCCTCTTCCTTCTCTTCTTCCTCCTTTTCCTCCTCTTCCTCCTCCTCCTTCTCTTCCTCTTCCTCCTCCTTCTCTTCTTCCTCCTCTTCCTCCTCCTCCTTCTCTTCTTCCTCCTCCTCTTTCTCCTCCTCCACTTCCTCCTCCTCCTCCTTCTCCTCCACTTCCTCTTCCTCCTCTTCTTCCTCCTCCTCCTCTTCCTCCTCCTCTTCCTCCTCCTCTTCCTCCCCCTCCCCCTCCCCCTCCTCCTCCAGCTCAGTGACAGGTCCCCAGGGGGGGAGCGCCAGGACCGCCCATGCCCAGCCGGGATACCCGTGGACATTATTAACATCCCTCGTTCACCCGCGAGTATTTACCGAGCACCTGCTACTGCTGCTTCCCAGCCCTGCGGGCTCCGTGGAGCACCACCCGGGAAGGCCCCTGCTCCCGGGAACGAGCCTCCCGCAAGGTGACAGACGGAACATGAACAAACTAAACCCACAGGAGCCAGGACATTTCGGGCAGCGACAACCTCAGAGCAGGGCCAGGAAGAAACCGAGGCGAGGTGACGCGGGGGACTCGAAACAGATCGAAGACCTCCACAGAGGAGCTGACGCAGGGTCACTCTTACTTACGTGAGAACACGGGCGCGGGCGTGACTGTCACGCCTTGCGTTAGGCGGTGGTGGCCCAGGTGTGACGCTCCAAGCACAGGTCACAAAAGAAAAATAGAGCAATGGGATTCATTGGTAGTATTGTAAGTCCACGGAACTCACGTGGCAAAGAGAAGCTAAGAAACAGAGAACCGGCCGGGCGTGGAGGCTCATGCCTGTCTTCCCAGCACTCTGGGAGGCCGAGGCGGGTGGATTGCTCGAGGTCAGGAGTTCGAGACCAGCCTGAGCAAGAGCGAGACCCTGTCTCTACTAAAAATAGAAAGAAACTAATTGGCCAACTAAAAATATATATAGAAAAAATTAGCCGGGCGTGGTGGCGCATGCCTGTAGTCCCAGCTACTTGGCGGAGACTGAGGCAGGAGGATCGCTTGAGCCCAGGAGTCTGAGGTTGCTGTGAGTGAGGCTGACGCCACGGCACTCACTCTAGCCTGGGCAACAGAGCGAGACTCTGTCTCAAAAAAAAAGAAAAAAGAGAAAAAAAAAGAAAAGAGAAAAGAAAATAAAAGAGAAAAGAAAAAAAAAGAAAAGAAAAGAGAAAAAAGTAAAAAGAAAAGAAAAGGGAAAAGAAGAGAGAAAAGGAAAAATGAAAAGAGAAAAGAAAAGAGAAAAAAGAAAAGGAAAGAGAAAAGAAAAAAAGAAAAGAATAGAGAAAAGAAAAAAGAAAGGAAAAGAGAAAAGAAAAGAAAATAAAAGAGAAAAGAAAGAAAAGAGAAAGGAAAAGAAAAGAGAAAAGAAAAGAGAAAAAAGAAAACAAGAAAAGAGAAAAGAAAAAAAAGAAAAGAGAAAAGAAAGAAAAGAGAAAGGAAAAGAGAAAAAATAAAAGAGAAAAGAAAGAAAAGAGAAAGGAAAAGAAAAGAGAAAAGAAAAGAGAAAAAAGAAAAAAAGAAAAAAGAGAAAAGAAAAAAAAGAAAAGAGAAAAGAAAGAAAAGAAAATAAAAGAGAAAAGAAAGAAAGGAAAAGAGAAAAAAGAAAAAAAGAAAAGAGAAAAGAAAAGAAAAGAGAAAAGAAAGACAAGAGAAAGGAAAAGAAAAGAGAAAAAAGAAAAAAGAAAAGAAAAAGAAAGAAAAGAGAAAAGAACAAAAAGAATAGAAAAGAGAAAAAGAAAAAAGAGAAAAGAAAAAAAAAGAGAAGAGCAAGAAACGGGGAATAATTCTCCGGAGGAAACAGTGGCCGTGCCGTGGGTGAGGCCGAGACCCCTCAGGGCTTGCGGGGAGGCCCCCGGGCGTGGCCCCGCACAGGTGTGAGCGGGCACTCACCTTCCCCTGCAGGTCCAGCTCGTAGCACAACACGTGGCTGGCCAGGTCGAACCTGGTCTCGGGGTTGTCCCAGCGGATGACGAGGCGGGAGCCGTCGAAGCTGGCCGAGAGGTTGGCCGGGGGGTCGTACCTCTCTGGGGCGAGACCGCGAGCAGGGCCGTGAGCCGTTACGGTCCGCGGCGGCCTCGTCCCGTGTGCCGTGGAAACGGTGCCCGCGCGGTTGGGGCCCGCTCGCCTTTCCCACACTTTTACGCTTTTCGTGGGCGACGCGGTCGTTTAAGCCGCGCCCGGCCGCCAAGCGCGGTGCTGAGATGCTGCGTCCCGCTCTTAAGTGGGGCAGAAAGGCGCCTCCCCACACGGCCCACGTTGGCGTGTGCGGATTATTTTGGGGCCCCGGGCGGTGGAGAAAGAACAGGCGTGCAAAAAGCAGCATTCCTGCAACTTCTCTTACCTGACTAACACCGGAAACTTCCGAGGAACGGGGACTGCCGTGCATCTCCTCTCTGGGGGATTTTTACGGCCGTGGAGATGGGCGGGTGTGTGCGCACACACAAACCTCACTGACTGAGCCCTTGCCGTCCGTTAATTTCCCTCGCACAATCGACTGCCCTTAGAAGCTCAGCACCACTCTTTTTTTTTTTTTTTTTTTTGGTCTAGTGACTTTCCCACAATTCAGTGCCCTTTGCTAAAAAACGGCACATAAGCCCCGCGTGTAGCCACTTCTCGGGGAGTTTTCTCGCCCTTCCTAATCCAAGCCGCCACCACGCATGAACACAGCAAGAATTAAAATGAAACGTGTGTGCTTTTCTTCCCTCGACCCGCCTTCCGTCGGTTTAATTTGCAGGTGCCGGGAACGGCACCTCACAGTGTACAAGAGGGTTTTTATCCCCTCTCCGTTCCCTGCGTTCCTTGGAAGGGTGTGAGCCTTGCACCTGTCCGTCTTCCCTCGCCAAGGGAGGCTCCTGGCCTCTCTTCCTGCCTGCCCTGGGTACATTCCCCGTCCCTGAATCGAGACCCGCTCGGGCCGGCCCCGCACCTGGCACCCCCGTGGCCCCCCGCCTGGGACGAACCACAGCGCCGTGAAGCCAGACAGCCCCCCAGGTGGGAGGACCGCGTGGCGGGAGGTTATCGTACCCATGTTGACGGCCACGAACGGGGTAAAATCCACGAACTGCACCGCCCCGTCTTTGCTGGTTCCGTTCAGCAAGAAGAAGTAGTTGTCCGTCCTCTTGGGCTCCCCGAGCCGGTCGAAGTGGCAGCCCACGCGCGTCCCCATCGAGTCCGTCAGGTAGTGGACGCATTCCTTCTCCTCGGCGTCCCTGGGACACCCAAGGAAGGGCCCGTGGGTGTGTCCCCTTGGGGAGGCGGGACGGACCCCCCTAAACCTTCACTCTGACCCCCAAAAAATCCCTCCACAAAGGGGTAGAAGAGAAAAGAAACCACGGTATCATCGCAGATTATGAATCCCGCCAAAGAGGCCGCAAAGACGGTAAAAAAAAGAAATCCCCTCCCGTGCATAGACCTTCTCGGATACAGCCCGCCCCGCGTTCTCAAGCTACGGCCGCCCGTCTGGTCTCATCCCTCGAGGCCCCGAGGTGGGTTCGGGGCTTGGAGCCCGGGGAGGCCAACTGAGGCAGGTCTGTCTCCTCCCCCCACCCCGGGGAAAACAGGGAGCGGGGCTTTTAATTTCCTCGGGGAATTAACGGCATGTCAGCGTTTGCTTCCAGAAGCAGGAAGCCGTCTCTGAACGCCTCTCTCCCCACTTCTACTCTGAAGGTGCTCCCATGACAGGTGTCCTGCCCCGTGACAGGTGTCCTGCCCCGTGACAGGTGTCCTGCCCCATGCCAGAGGGAAGGACGGTCTTACGCAGAGACGCATACGAGGATCTGATGGGGACTGAAATAAAATCTTAAGCATCCCCGCTACACACACACACACACACACACACACACACGCACAAACACGCACAGCGGCTGACTGAGTGGACCCCCCATCCTGGCCAAGGGGACGCCCTAAAACTGAGTTGCTGGCCAGGAGGAGGGAGGGAGGTCAGACCTGCCCTGTCACACCCTTCCCTTCTTGGGGACGTCTTGGTGACTCACTGACAGGCTGAGTCTGTCCAAGCCACTCCTGCAGGTCCTCAGTTTACACGGCAAATACGTGTCTGGTGGTGGCTTGTCTCTGATTAACACACTTCCTTATCTTAAAACATCCCAAGCCTTTAGACAAAGCTGCACGTCTTCAACCAATTACAAGTCAAAGAGTCTTTAAACCCACCTGTAACCTGTAATCTGCCCCCACTTCGAGATGTCCCACCTATTTTGGCCAGACCCACGTCCGCCTCCCACGTATTGATTCACGGCTTTTTCCCTGTGACCCCCGTCTCTCCCCGAAATCCGTGAGACCCAACCGTGACCCGGCCACGGCCAGTCCCCTCGCTCAAGGCGTCCCGGGCGGTGGCTCGGGGCCGTGGCCCTCCGGTCTGGCTCAGAATAAACCTGCTGACATTATTATGTCACAGCGTTTTTGGCTCCTTTTCCGGGGACACGGAACAGAGCCTGCTAAACTCACCCCCGAGATGTCACTGACCGACCGCACCCTCGTGCCCTCCCCGGTCATGTTTCCCCACACGGGAATCCACCTCTCCCTGAACCGGGCGTAAAACCCACGCAGGTGCCCCGCTTCTCCGGGTCTCTATTTCCTCGCGGGGCGGGTGGGGGGGTCTCCCACATCCGTAAAACGTATCCACCCTTTGCACTGGGATGTCGAGAGTGACTCGACACGGCTAGCAAAAATTGTAGAGATTAAAATTACTCTTTGAATATATCGATAATTTGAAATATAAAAAAATACAAATAAATAAGTTCGTATGAAAAGAAACTCCAGTGGTTTTTTTTTTTTTTTTTTTTTTTTTTTTGAGACAGAGTCTCGCTTTGTTGCCCAGGCTAGAGTGAGTGCCGTGGTGTTAGCCTAGCTCACAGCAACCTCAAACTCCTGGGCTCAAGCGATCCTCCTGCCTCAGCCTCCCGAGTAGCTGGGACTACAGGCATGCGCCACCACGCCCGGCTCATTTTTTCCATATATATATTAGTTGGCCAATTAATTTCTTTCTATTTATGGTAGAGACGGGGTCTCGCTCTTGCTCAGGCTGGTTTGGAACTCCTGATCTTGAGCGATCCGCCCGCCTCGGCCTCCCAGAGTGCTGGGATGACAGGCGTGAGCCACCGGGCCCGGCCTCCAGTGTTTTATTCTACTGCCGCACTGTGTAAAGTCTGGGGTATTTAAAAAATTAAATCCCGAGTAGGAAAAAGGAATCGAGAAAAAAAGCAAGCGAGCACAAAGGGTTAAACTAATCTGCATGCCTTTCACCTGTCTGCCTGGTTCGCTCAGTTTTATTATTTGTTTGTTTATTTATTTTTGAGGCAGTCTCACTGTGTTGCCCGGGTCAGAGTGCCGTGGCATCAGCCTCGCTCACAGCAACCTCAAACTCCTGGGCTCAAGCAATCCTCCTGCCTCAGCCTCCCGAGTAGCTGGGACTACAGGCATGTGCCACCATGCCTGGCTAATTTTTTCTATTTTCAGTAGAAACGGGGTCTTGCTCTGTTGCCCAGGCTGGTCTCAAAACTCCTGACCTCGAGCGATCCTCCTGCCTCAGCTTCCCGAGTAGCTGGGACTAGAGGCACGCGCCACTGTGCCCGGCTAATTTGTTCCAATTTTTGTAGAGACAGGGGTCTTGCTCTGTTGCCCAGGCTGGTCTCAAACTCCTGACCTCCAGCGATCCTCCTGCCTCAGCCTCCCGAGTAGCTGGGACTACAGGCTCGCACCACCTTGCCTGGCTAATTTTTTCTATTTTTAGTAGAGACAGGGTCTTGCTATGTTGCCCAGGCTGGTCTCGAACTCCTGGCCTCCAGCGATCCTCCCTCCTCGGCCTCCCAGAGTACTGGGATTGCAGGCGTGAGCCGCCACCGCGCCCGGCCTCCACCTCTCTCCGTCGGTTCCAACTTGAGGACCAGCAGGACACCCTCCTAAGGTTCAGGAAACCTCTCCCCACACCCCACCCCACCGCCCACGCGCCCCCCGCGCGGACGGCGGCCACTTACGCGCTGTCCCAGGAGTACAGCCGGTACCGCACGTCCGCGGGCGCGGCGGGGCCGGGCGCCCAGCTGCAGTTCATGAAGCGGACGGCGTAGATGAGGCAAGAGAAGTTCACGGCCGCGGTGCCTTCCCTGCCTGGGGGGACGCAGGCCCGCCAGACGCCGTCACCCCGGGAACCGGCGGCCCCCACCACCCAGGACGGGGCTGCACCAGGTAAGACGCCCGGCCTCACCTGGGTTCCTGAAGGCCAGGACTTCCTGGAACGCGGCCCCGCCGGCGGTGGCCTGCACCCTCAGCGTGGCCCCTCTGCGCAGCACCGCGTTGGGGAAGGCGCAGAAGTAGGCGCGGTCCCCGCCCACCTGCGGAAGACGGGGCGGGAGGCAGAGGTGCGGCTCACCTGTACTGCGAGCCGCTCTCCACCCGGGTTCCAACCTCCGCGCGCCTCTGAGCCGGGTCCTCGGTGTAAACGCAGCGCGCCCAGCGCCTTTCCCTGCGTCTGCGCGTCTCCGCGTCTCTCCTGCCCGCCCTCGCACCCAGCAAGGGCCCGCGTGACGTTCAGTCTCCAACTCCAAATCCCAGCACTCTGGGAGGCCGAGGCGGGAGGATCGCTCCAGGTCAGGAGTTCGAAGCCAGCACGAGCGAGAGCGAGATCCCGCGTCTTTACTATAAATAGAAAGAAATTAACTGGACAGCTAAAAAATATATAGAAAAAATCAGCCGGGAGTGGTGGCGCCTGCCTGTAGTCCCGGCTACTCGGGAGGCTGAGGCAGGAGGATTGGTTGAGCCAGGGAGTCTGAGGTTGCTGTGAGCGAGGCTGGCACCACGGCACTCACTCTAGCCTGGGCAGCAGAGTGAGACTCTGTCTCAAAAAAAAAAAAAAAAAAAAATCACCAACTCCAGGCGCCAATCCGCCCAAACAGGTGCCACGAGGAATCTATCAATATATAACAGACTTCACTACCGTGTTTCCCCAAAACAAGACCTACCCACAAAACAAGCCCTAGCAGGATGTCTAAGCACTTGCTCCATAGAAGCCCCACTCCGAAAATCAGCCCTAGTGCTGGGCGTGGCTATGAAAATCAGCCCCAGTGGTGGGCGTGGCTATGAAAATCAGCCCTAGTGATGGGCGTGGCTATGAAAATCAGCCCCAGTGATGGGCCTGGCTGTGAAAATCAGCCCCAGTGGTGGGCGTGGCTATGAAAATCAGCCCTAGTGATGGGCGTGGCTATGAAAATCAGCCCCAGTGATGGGCGTGGCTATGAAAATCAGCCCTGGTGATGGGCGTGGCTATGAAAATCAGCCCTGGTGATGGGCGTGGCTATGAAAATCAGCCCTAGTGATGGGCGTGGCTATGAAAATCAGCCCTAGTGCTGGGCGTGGCTGCGCAGCGCGTCTGCACAACCCGTGTGTGTCGTCGTGGAGCGGGAAAGAACACGAGCAGCCCTTCTCATCCGCCCCGTGAGAGCTCTAGTGCTCCACAGGAGAGATCGGGGCCGGTGGCTCTAAAGGAAACAGAGTCGCAAGACATTCAGGATGGGATTCGGGGTCTGGAGAGTGAGGATGATGTTCCAGAAGGAGACGACTTCGCTCTATTTGAATAAATGTAGAGGGTTGTCCCGTACTTAAAAAAAAACAACACATCCCCTGAAAAATGAACCCTAGGGTGTCTTCTTGAGGAAAAATAAATATAAGACCCTGTCTTATTTTCGGGGAACCACGGTAAATCACTGCTTGTCTTCTATTAGTTTCTTCCATATAGTCCCACAGTTTGCCACCCTGAAAAGCCTAACCTCCTTTTCCTTCGTCCTGATACATCTTTACAAAGGTATCATTTTGTCCTTGTTCTTTAAAACGGCATGCAAGCCCACACACAATGTCATACAGGATCCCAAATCCAGTCTAGCTGCTTCTTGGGGTCTCCAGGATTTTTCCGGGAAGCTGTCCATGTACACATTTTAAAAGTTACCACCAAATGAAATGTTGTATCCCCTTTTTCTCCTGGGAGTCTGTCTTCTGTCGGTTTAATTTGCAGGGCCCCGGCACGGAGCGTGAAAGTGCAGAGAAAAAAAGTTTTCTCCCGTCCTCTGCAATACCTGACCGAGTTCCTCTCGGTAATTTTTCCACCCACCGACTCCCCTCGCTGTGGCTGTCGGGGCTACACATCCTGAGCGTTTCCCATTGCTTTTGGACTCGGGTTCAGTCTCTCTCCCTGCTGGAATAGTCTTTGCCGACAGTTGCGGGAGTCTTGAATAAAGAGGCTTTCTCGCTCCAGGTTTGAGTGACCCGGTGTTGCTTTTCTTCGAGACTGCACCCAGCCCCACGGGACAGGCATCTGCCCTCAGCCAGAGACGCCGGGGATGCGTTTGCACATTAAGCATCGGGGAAGGAGCTCTAAGCTCTAACCGTGCACGGCCGGTTCCGTCTCTTCCGACGGACCACAGTGGAGAGTGCGAGAAAGCACCGGGCAAAAGCCAGGCTGGGAGAGCTGCCTCCCTCCCTGCACCCGGAGGGGAGGGGCGTCCTCGTCCCTGGGGACCCAGGACTCGGGACTCGGAGAATCTGCGCAGGCAGGGCAGGCCGGGTGCCCCCGGGTCATTCCCGTGAGCTCACACAACCCGGGTGTCCAAGTGCAGTTGTGCACGCCTGTCCTCGCTCCGTCCCTCGCGCCGGGGAAAACGCCTGTTACAGACTCCCACACGTTCTCCTCTTGTTGGCCTCTCTTTGGTCCAGGGGGCCTCAGACGGGCGAGGAAAGATTGTTTTCTCAGCAAACTTGCTCTTCCCGCCTCCGCAGCCCGGGATGTTTCCCCCTCCGAGATCCGGGAGGAAATGGCTCCTGGAAATGGGACCGTTTTAAGGAAGAGAACACCTGCTTCCCATCCGTGTGGGTGGAGACAGGTCTGGCGGCACCTGTCACCTGACTGCAGGCTGCGCCGTCTACCTGCGGTCAGAAACAGACGGGAGACTTAACTATTTTAGCTCGACTGCCCTGAACGGGGCCGGTTGGGTACACTTTGCTGCATTCAGGGGTGGTAAAGTTTCTTTCTCTGTCTTTGCAGTTGCTCAGGTAATTGGTTCTTGGTTGGTTGTTTCCTTGTGTTGCATTCTTTTGTTTTGTTTTTCTTTTTTTTTTTTTTTTGAGACAGAGTCTTCCTATCACCTGGGCTACAGTGCAGTGATGTCATCGTAGCTCACAGCAGCCTCAAACTTCTGGGCTCCAGCGATCCTCCTGCCTCAGCCTCCTCCCAAGTAGCTGGGACTACAGGCATGCGCCATCACACCCGGCTAATTTATCTATTTTTAGCAGAGACGGAGTCTTGCTCTTGCTTAGGCTGGTCTCGAAACCCTGACCTCAAGTGATCCTCCCGCCTCGGCCTCCCAGAGTGCTGGGATTATAGGCGTGAGCCACCGCGCCCGGCCGATGCTTAGTGTGAGAGGCTGAATGTACAAACATGCATTGCCGAGACCGAGTATAAATAGCATTCTGACCTCTGACCTGCACCAGCCAGCCAGGAAGCAGGAAGTCAGATGGCAATCTCTCCTGGCTCTGCCGAAAGCCATCCAAGACCTCCCGAGACAACCGGCCCCAAGTGGCAGGCACTTTGATGAACGACTGGCAGCTTCCGTAACTGTCGCTGCTGCTTTCAAATTCCAACACAAGACAGGGTCATCTATTCAATTTTCCTCAAGAAGACACCCCAAGGCTTATTTTCAGGGGATGTGTTATTTTACCCTCAAAGGCTCAGCTTGCAGCACCCACAGGACAGCCGGGACCCGACAGGGGGAGCCCACCTTTTAGGTGGGGCTGCCCACACCTTTCCTGTCACCTCTGGGATAGTCGCTGTCACGACGGGGCAGATGAGAAGGGCTGCTCGTCTTCTTTCCCGCTCCGCGACGACACGCACGGGTTGTGCAGATGCCCTGCATAGGCACCCCCATCACAAAGGATTATTTTCAGGAAGGGCTTGTATTGTACGCGAGCTTAGACATCCTGCTAGGGCTTATTTTGTGGTTGGGTCTTATTTTCACGCAAATAGGATAGTGGAAGCCAAGCACACCCAATAACCCTAACTCCTAAACCTAACCCATAACCCTAACTCATAACACCTAATCCTAACCCCTGACCCCTAACTCTAACCCTAAACTCTAACCTTAACCACAGACTCCTAACCCTAACCCCTAACCATAACCATAGCCAATAACCCCTAACGCCTAACCCTAAGCGTAACCCATAACCCCTAACCATAACCATAACCCCTAACTCTAACGCCTAACCCTAACCTTAACAGATAACCCCTAATGCCTACCCCTAACCGTAACCTCTAACCCCTAACCATAACCATAACCCCTAACCCTAAACCCTAACCCCTAATCCTAACCCCTAATCATAACCCCTGACCCCTAACCCTAACGCTAACCTCTAACTCCTAACCCTAACCTCTGACCCCTAACCCTAACGCTAACCCCTAACCCCTACCCATAACACTAACACTAACCCCTAACCCTAACCCCTGACCCTTAACCCTAACGCTAACCAGTCTCCTAGGGCACGGGTTCCACTGAGCCGTCTGCAGCTTCCCTGACGCCAGCACCCCCAACTTAGGGCTGACCCGGCCTTCCCTCTTCGCACTTCAGACCCTTCCCCTGCTCCGCCCGCCTTTGAGTCCCTGCCAAGTCCAGGGCCGTGGGCGGCCGAGCCCCCTTCTAGAACAAGCTCTGGGTAAAGACAGTGCCTGCTTCTTCTCCTGTGGGCGGGTGGCCCCCCTGTGTGTCCGCAGGCTTCACTGGGTGGTAAGACGCCCGCTCTCTCCTTTCCCCGCTGTGGAGGGACTTTCTGGGTTGGCAGGAAGCTCCGTGTCGAATCCCATTTTCCCGGCAGGCAGCGCTGGGCCGGGGTGGGGACCGTGACTGGGATTAGGGGATCCACGGAGTCCCGAGAAAGAGCAGCCGGGCCTGGGGTTAGGGCCCTGCCCCCCTCCCGACTCACTTCTGCAAGAAGATTCTGGAAGTGCCCAGGTGACCAAGGGGAGGTTACAGATTTGGAGACTCAGGTGACCAAGGGGAAGTTGGGGATTGTAGACTCTCAGGGAATGCCAGGCGCGGGGGGACGCTTCCGACCTAAACATAAGATCCGGCCCCAGGAAAACACGGGATTGTTTCCCCAAAGCGAGGAAGAAACAGGCATGCATCCTGTCTCTCTCTCTCTGCAGCAACACAGTCTCGTGACAATCACGGGGTCTAGGAGAGATGAGAACGAACACAGAATTGCTTTCAGATCCTAAAGGCAAAGGAAAGATGGGTTTGGAAAGAAGGGGTCAGAGATGGGACACAAACCAAAACAAAACAGAACAGGCTGGAATGTGACTAAGTCTGAAAAGGAGTAGTTCTTTGAAACAAAGAATTTCTTAAAACTCCCAGAAGGGAAACGCAGTCACTGACATAAAAAATCAGGCCTGTTTCTTGTCTTTTCGCGCCAGACCGTGAGCTGCATGTGGTACACACAGCAGCAAACAGTGGGAAAAAATTCAAGCCAAGGAAATGATCAATCCGGGTAGCAGGAGACAAAAAGAAACTGAAAAAAAAAAAGAAAAGAAAAAACGTGAGAATGCACACCACGGTGGCCTGGAACGAAGATCAAATGGACCGGTTTTGCCAATCAAATGAATGTGTTCAATTAATAAAGACCCTGACAAGTTGTTAGAAATGAAAGCCCGCAGGAGAGATGGTTTAGAAAAAGCTGGAGCCTCGGGGCTCGGTGGCTCACGCCTGTGATCCCGGCACTCTGGGAGGCCAAGGTGGGAGGACCACTTGAGGTTAGGAGTTTGAGACCAGCCTGGCCAATATAAGTGACACCCTATCTCTACAAAAAAAATTGAAAAATTAGCCAGGCGTGGTGAAGTGCACGTGCCTGTAGCCCCAGCTACTCGGGAGGCTGAGACAGGAGGATCGCTTCAGCCCAGGAGTTGGAGGCTGCAGTGAGTTATAATGACGCCACGGCACTCTAGCCTACCTGACACAGCAAGACTCTGTCTCAAAGGAAAATAAAATACCGTGTTTCCCTGAAAATAAGACCCACACATACAATAAGCCCTAGCAGGATGTCTAAGCATGTGCACAATAGAAGCCCCACCCCGAAAATCAGCCCTAGTGATGGGCGTGGCTATGAAAATCAGCCCTAGTGATGGGCGTGGCTATGAAAATCAGCCCTAGTGATGGGCGTGGCTATGAAAATCAGCCCTAGTGATGGGCGTGGCTATGAAAATCAGCCCTAGTGATGGGAGTGGTTATGAAAATCAGCCCTAGTGGTGGGGGTGGCCATGAAAAATCAGCCCTAGTGGTGGGCGTGGCTATGAAAATCAGCCCTAGTGATGGGCGTGGCTATGAAAATCAGCCCTAGTGATGGGCGTGGCTATGAAAATCAGCCCTAGTGGTGGGCGTGGCTATGAAAATCAGCCCTGGTGATGGGCGTGGCTATGAAAATCAGCCCCAGTGATGGGCGTGGCTATGAAAATCAGCCCCAGTGATGGGCGTGGCTATGAAAATCAGCCCCAGTGATGGGTGTGGCTATGAAAATCAGCCCAGTGATGGGCGTGGCTATGAAAATCAGCCCTAGTGGTGGGCGTGGCTATGAAAATCAGCCCTGGTGGTGGGCATGGCTATGAAAATCAGCCCTGGTGATGGGCGTGGCTATGAAAATCAGCCCTGGTGATGGGCGTGGCTATGAAAATCAGCCCTAGTGACGAGCGTGGCTGCGCAGCACATCTGCACAACCCGTGCGTGTCGTCGTGGAGCGGGAAAGAACACGAGCAGCCCTTCTCATCTGCCCCGTGAGAGCTCTAGTGCTCCACAGGAGAGATTGGGGCCGGTGGCTCTAAAGGAAACAGAGTCACAAGACATTCAGGATGGGATTCGGGGTCTGGAGAGTGAGGATGATGTTCCAGAAGAAGACGCCTTCACTGTATTTGAATCAATGTAGATAATTGCACCGTGCTTAAAAAAAAAAATAACACACCCCCTGAAAATCAGCCCTGGGGTGTCTTCTCGAGGAAAAACAAATAGAAGACACTGTCTCATTATCGGGGAAATGCGGTGAAATAAGAAAAAGCTGGCGCCGGCCAGAAGTTCAGAGGCTGGCGAGGTTTCCAGGGGTTGTTGTGGGGTGTAGACTGCAGTGTGGACTAAGCAGGAGACTTTATTCCAGAGAGTTCCCAGGAAAGGAGCAGGAACCCCTGCCGGGGGAAGAACTGTGCCTGGCTAGATGGCCTCTCTCTCCTGCCCCTCAGCAGGGATGGACGTACGTCTGCCGGCTCAGGCCTGAGCGTGGGCCGAGGCCAGGGTTCTTGGGGTACGAGAGACAGGCTGAACCCTCTGTCCGGGGAGGAGCCAGACAGTCCGGCTCACCGTCCACTGGGGGGGGGGGGGTGGGGGGGTGGGCGTGGCGCTGCCAGGCTCATCGAGTCACGGGCTGGGGCTTCTCTGCTGCAACCCTTTCCTGGCAGGCAAAGGGTACTGGGGGCGGATTTCTTAACCCTCCGCTGTTTTGCAACATCCAAAGTTCAGCAGGGAAAGAGGTCACTCACTGAGAGGCAGAAAGGCCCCCAGGGTGGGTATCGGGGCACTTGGTGTTCCTGACGCCCCACAAAGCCACACCTGCAACAGGCTTGGGACGCGGGACACAGTCACAGCTGCACATAGGAGAAGAGACAGAAAGATGCCTGCGGGACAGCCCACCCTCCGCTCCCCTGCACGCCCCGGCACGAGAGATGAAACCCCTGCACGCCCTGTGTCTGGCCTGCAAGGTCAAAAAGCAGTCTCTCTTTTTTCTTTCTTTCTATTTTTTGAGACACAGTCTAACTCTGTTATCCGGGCTAGAGAACCGTGGCATCAGCCTCGCTCACAGCAACCTCAAACTCCCGGGCTCAAGCAATCCTCCTGCCTCAGCCTCCTCCTGAGTAGCTGGGACTACAGTCATGTGCCACCACGCCCGGCTAATTTTTTCTATATATTTTTAGTTGGCCAATTAATTTCTTTCTATTTATAGTAGAGACTGGGGTCTCGTTCTTGCTCAGGCTGGTTTTGAACTCCAGACCTCAAGCGATCCTCCTGCCTCGGCCTCCCAGAGTGCTAGGATGACGGGGCAGGTGTGAGCCACCGCCCCAGGCCTTTTTTCTTTCTTTTTTGCCTTTGCTAATATTTGTCTTGAATCAGGTCTCATAGAAAACGCCGCCCCCCCCCCCAAATCCAGATCTCAAGCACAAACAAATCCCACAGGGCACATTTTTTTTGGGGGGGGAGGGTTGTCTACAAGAAATAAATAAAATTAATGCAAAAAAAAATCAACGACGAACTAGAAAAGCAGTCCGTGAACATTTAAAGGCTATATAGAAGGGGAGTGGGTTCCTCCCAGTAAACTCTCCAGAAAAGAAGAAAATCTGAAGCGCTTTGCAAAAGATTTAGGGAACGGGGTGGCCCTGCCAAGGGGGCCAGCTGTATTCAGGAAGCGCCTCATTATGAAACAAGAAGGAAGGGGCTGGGTTAATTCACAGGCTGTTTCATTTGAAGGATTACAATGTCTCTCTCCCTAGCTAAAAAAATAGCTAGCATTTTATTTTTCCCTCCCCTAAGAATTTGGAAAGAAATTTGAGAGCAGCAGGAAGGAAATGAACCAGGGCCCAGAGATTAGCGAAAACAGAGAACAGAGACCGGCGGCGCCAGCTACAGCTCGCCGGAAATTGTAAGCAGAGACTCAGCTTTAGCAGCTATCCGATCTCCGGCATAGTAAGAACATCGAGGCGATATTTTTAAAAAGAAAGAAAGAAAAAAAAAAAACCCGCATTTTGCTTAAAAGCATAGAGAAACTCAAAAAAAAAAAAACATCAGACTCACAAACGGGATGCAACACCATTTTCTTTAAAAAAGAAAATAAAAGAAAAAAAAAATCCACGCAGAGTTTCCAAAGGTTGTCCCAGGAAGGCAAGGATCATATGAGGAGATGTGTTAAAATAATGACTCATTCAGAGAAAAAAAAAAAGTGGTTATCGGAGCAGATGTCAGAAACAAACGTTTGAGGTTATGCAAATTCTGAGCTGCAGAAAGACCAAGACAGCAGGACCTGAATTGAACCCCTTTAGCATGACAAAGGGTTTTTTTTTTTTCACATCAACAAGTAGGATCATAATTAAAGGAGAAACCCCCAATCCACTAAGCTGCAGAACAAGCCAAGAATGTCCGGGGTCACCCCGACTACTTGCCGGTGTTTTCAAAGTTCTCTGGGAATCCCCGGAGCAAAGCGAAGCGGAAAGAAAAGATGAGAAAACGAAAACAGGAAAGCATCCCAAATTATCGTCATTCCCAAATGATTTGACAATATTTGCAAAGCCAAACGCTCTTCCCCCAAAACCACATCAAGTTTACAGAAAGATCAGGCAGAACCCTGAGTACATGCATAACAAAATTAACAGGTTGTGTGTGTGTGTGTGTGTGTGTTTTGTTTTGTTTTTTTGTTTTTTTGCACTAACAATAAACAGCAATGATAAGCTTGGGAGATAAATGGGAGCCCTAAAGCGACAGGAAGCTCCACAATCCCTGGAAGTTACTTGTGCATAAGAGGAAACCTTAGGAAGAGGCAGAATAAATTTGAAGAAAGGCAGAGAGAGAGAGAGAGAGAGAGAGAGAGAGAGAGAGAGAGAGAGAGAGAGATGTTTTCCAGGAAAAGATTCCAATGCTAGGATTCCAGTTGTTTTCTCATGGATTTCTAGGCTTATCATATTTCCAACAAAAATGGTGAAGCATCAGTTTTAGGAGGGATTTTCAAAAGAACATAAAAAAGATCCTAATATGTACCTGGCAGACCAGCAGAATAAAAGTAGCGTCACGTTGCTATTGTTTTTGTCGTCGTGTTGCTCATGCTAAATTAGACTAGGGTGGGAGAGACTTCCTGGTCTCATTGGATTTGCTCCTCTGTCCGCCCACAGCCGGATCTCGTCAGCAGGGGGCGCTGGCCACGCCCCACGCAGGGGGGCGCAGCAGACACAGGTCACCAGAGGCCGGCGGGAGGGAGGACACGGCAATGGGTGCCCCCTTAGGGGATTTTTGGCCTCCTTAGAAATTTGGACGTTGCTCTCTAAGAAGGGGATTTAAGGTTTGAAGCAGATAAACATGCTCAAATTTTTCATAATTTTTTTGTATTCTCTCCCTCCTTCTTTCTTTTCCTTTTCTCCTTCCTTTCTTCCTTCCCTGCTCTCTTTCTTTATCTCTTTCCTTCCTTCCTTCCTTCCTTCATTTCTTTTTCTTTCTTCCTTCCTTTTCTTCCCTACTTTCCCTCCTTCCCTCTTTCCCTCCCTCCCTTCTTCCTTCCCTCTTTCCTTCCTTTCCTCTCTTTCTTTCTTTCTTTCTTTCTTTCTTTCTTTCTTTCTTTCTTTCTTTCTTTCTTTCTTTCTTTCTTTCTTTCTTTCTCTCCTTCCTTCCTTCTTTCCTTTCTCTTTTTTCCTTCCTTTCTTTCTCTCTTTCTCTTTCTTTCCTTCCTTCCCTCCTTCCTTTCTTTTTCTCTTTCCTTCTTTCTTTTTCTTTCCTGCGATCCTTCCTTCCCTCCATAGCTCCTTCCTTCCTTCCTTCCTTCCTTCCTTCCTTCCTTCCTTCCTTCCTTCCTTCCTTCCTTCCTTCCTTCTTCTTTCTTTTCTTTCTTTCTCTCTTTCCTTCCTTCCTTTCTTTTTCTTCCCTCCTTCCTTCCCTCCTTCTCTTTCGTTCCCTTTCCAGCACACGGACGCCCCAGACTACCCTTCCTCGTGGGGTCTCCCTTCCCGCTCTGTCCCCTCTGGGGCCACAAAAAACATTTCGTTCCCTCACTTTTGCTTATAGGTAAAAAAAATTTTTTTTTCCTGCTGGAGCAGTTTTGGTGAAACTGAAGCTCACGGAAGCCCTTCAAAAGCAAAAGCACAAAAGGAGGAGAAAAAGGCACTTGTAGGCAGCGGGAGCACAGCCCTCGTTTTAACTCTGCCCTTGAAATTTCCCAGTAACTCACAGCCCCAGGGCTCACATCACCGTTCATTTTAAGCCGAAAACATCTGAGATTCGACAGATGCAGAAAGAAGTTTTCTCACAGCTTCTCTTACCTGACAAAAAAAAAAAAAAAAAAGAGAGAGAGAAGCTTCCAGAAAATTAGGCTGCCATAAATTCCCTCTTGGCGGGGGTGACTTTGACTCCCAGGAAGAACACCGAGAGTAAACCTGCCAGGAATCTGCTCTCTGAAGCAGTTTCATGGCCACGAAAAAGAAAGACAATTTGCACCTGCATGAGCGAGCATCATCACAAACTTTCCCATCTTCCCTCATTCTTCTAGAAACCCATTCCTGTTTCCCCTGAAGACCTTTTCTCCCTGCCTCTATTCCTTACTAAGTTAGGCAGATAAACCCCCAACTTCAACCGTGCATCGAGCTGTCTCTTCTGTAAGCTCCCACAGGCACGCGAACGATTCTTTCCCTTTGTTAATTCGTGCTTTGTCAGTTTAATTTGCAGACCCCCTGGACGGAACCCAACAGTGGAGGAGAGAAGTTTTTCCTCCCCTGGCATCCTGGAAATCAGGGAAGAGCTGAGCCGTGGCGAACTATTCGGGGAATGAACGAAGGCTGCTCAGACACATGGAGTTTACCCTCGAGGACTGTTTTAAAGTGAAACAGGTGCAGCTACGTCTGACCAGCGAGTTCACACCCTTCCCTCCCCGCCCTCCCGGAAGGGGAGAAGTCGAAACGAGAAACGAAAGCACGTGCTGGACAGACCAGACGTCGCATTCATTCACACACGCGTGGTTCAGCGTGTAAATTCTACCTCCTCTCTACAGCAGAGTAAAAGGTTCCGGCTTGTGCCACCCCAAAGTACGTGTCACTTTAGCACGAGGACGATTGGAGCTGACGGCATTGAGAGCCCTTTACCTGCCCACAAGCAGGGCATAAATTTCCCAGTGGGAAGGGGGTGTGGACACGCAGAAACAGGAACACTGACAGAACGCACATGCCCTTTCCCTCGATAACCTCTCTCTCGACAGTTTAATTTGCAGGCCCCCGGGTACAGCACCTAAGAGTTAGAGGAGAACGTTTTCCCTGCCCTACGACAACCACAGGCGTGGGGATCCCACAGGGAAACCTGGGATTGGCGGGAAGCAAGTCCAGACGGCCGCGGCCCTGGGCACTCACCCGCGGCTCGGTGCTGATGCCGGGGTCCAGCGGCGTCTGGATGCTGCAGTTGTGATCAGACACGTTCCTCCTGTAATTCCAGCTTAACATTCTTTTCCTTGGGTCGAGCTTCAGGTTCACGATAGGAGACCCATTATCCGGCGGAGGAGCTGTCATTTAAAAAAGGGGAACGCTTCGTGAGGGCCGGGACACCCCCCACCCCAGCTGTGGACAGGGCAGTTACTTTCCAAGGGGAGACAGTTTGCAAACACCGGGGGTGGATCACGTTGTGTTTTTTTTTTAATTGAGGTGAGATCCGCATATCATGAAATTAGCTGTTTTAAGCTGAACAATGCAGTGCTATTTGCACACACACACACACACACGCACGACAAGATGTTCAGCATTATTGGTCGTTAAGGAAACGGAAATCAAAATCACAAAGGGATACCACTACACGTCTATTATGAATTTTTATTTTATTTTATTTTATTTTATTTTATTTATTTATTTTTTTTGAGACAGTCTCGCTTTGTTGCCCAGGCTAGAGTGAGTGCCGTGGCGTCAGCCTAGCTCACAGCAACCTCAAACTCCTGGGCTCGAGTGATCCTTCTGCCTCAGCCTCCCGAGTAGCTGGGACTACAGGCATGTGCCACTATGCCCGGCTAATTTTTTATATATATATCAGTTGGCCAATTAATTTCTTTCTGTTTATAGTAGAGACGGGGTCTCGCTCTTGCTCAGGCTGGTTTTGAACTCCTGACCTTGAGCAATCTGCCCGACTCGGCCTCCCAAGAGCTAGGATTACAGGCGTGAGCCACAGCGCCCGGCCTATTATGAATTTTTAAAGGGGGAAAAAAAAAAGAAAAAGCACAGTTGCCGGAGAGGATGTGGGGAAATGGAAGCTCTCTGCACATTCCTGGTGGGAATGGGAGACGGCTCATTATGTTTTGAGTTAACCAGTCCCCTTCCGGGTCCGGGCACTGGGGATGTGGGAGAGACAGGGATGTGACTGAGGGGCTGTGCCTTTCTTTCGTCAGTTTAATTTGCAGGGGCCCTGGTCCCGCACCTAAGGCGTGAACAGGGGCTGGGAGGGAGAAGGGGATTTTGTGCGTGGCCCATACAGGCCACCCCTTCCTGTTTTTTCCAAGCATTTTCTTCCTTCTTTCCTTCCTTCCTTCCTTCCTTCCTTCCTTCCTTCCTTCCTTCCTTCCTTCCTTCCTTCCTTCCTTCCTTCCTTCCTCCTTTCCTTTCTTCCTTCCTCCCCTCTCTTTCTTACTTTCCTTCCTTCCCTCCTTTGTTCCTTCTCTCCTTCCTTCCCTTCCTTCCTCTCTCCCTCCTTCCTTCCTTCCTTCCTTCCTTCCTTCCTTCCTTCCTTCCTTCCTTCCCCCCTCTCTTTCTTACTTTCCTTCCTTCCCTCCTTTGTTCCTTCTCTCCTTCCTTCCTTCCTCCCTCCCTCCCTCCCTCCTTCCTTCCTTCCTTCCTTCCTTCCTTCCTTCCTTCCTTCCTTCCTTCCTTCCTTCCTTCCTTCCTCCTTTCCTTTCTTCCTTCCCCTCTCTTTCCTTCCTTCCTTCCTTCCTTCCTTCCTTCCTTCCTTCCTTCCTTCCTTCCTTCCTTCCTTCCTTCTTTCCTTCCTTCTTTCCTTTCTTCCTTCTCCCCTCTTTCTTACTTTCCTTCCTTCCCTCCTTTGTTCCTTCTCTCCTTCCTTCCCTCCCTCCCTCCCTCCTTCCTTCCTTCCTTCCTTCACCCTCTCTCTTTATTTCCTTTCTTCCCTCCCTCCCTCCCTCTCTCTCTTTCTTTCTTTCTTTCTTTCTCTCTCTTTCTTTCTTCTCTCTCTCATTTTGAGACAGAGTCTCGCTCTGTCACCCGGGCTAGAGTGCCGTGGCGTCAGCCCAGCTCACAGCAACCTCCAACTCCTGGGCTCAAGTGATCCTCCTGCCTCAGCCTCCCGAGTAGCTGGGACTACAGGCATGCGCCACCATGCCCGGCTCATTGTTTCTCTATATTTCTAATTCTCTGGCTAATTTCTTTCTATTTTCAGTAGAGACGGGGGGTCTCACTCTTGCCCAGGCTGGCCTCGAACTCCTGAGCTCAAGCGATCCTCCCACCTCAGCCTCCCCGAGTGCTGGGATGACAGGTGTGAGCCACCGCGCCTGGCCTCCTATCTTGGTTTTGAACAGGTGGGGGGGTCCACCTGCCTCTGTTGTAGGACAAATGCCTCCACCTGGGGTAGCCCGGGGCGCGAGGCCACCCCTTCCCCTACCAGGGCTGTAGTGCCTCCTCGTAGAAACTTCCTTCCCCACTCACGAGGCCCTTTCGGCCTCAGGGGAGGCCGCCCCCAGACCTCAGCCCCACCAGGAGCAGCTGCCACTACCTACCACCGTGGGCGTCTTCTCCTCCTCCACGGCAGGCCGGCGTGAGAAGCACCAAGAACCAGACGGAGTCCAGCAAGGCCACCATGTCTCGGTCCCCGAGGTGACACCTTAAGGTCCAAAACACAGAGACCAGGCTCAGCGGCCGGATTCCAGCCGGGGCGGGGGCCCCTCCGTCCCCAGCCCAGCCCCCAAGGGGACCACGCTGAATCAGCCTCCAACAAGCCCCAAAGTCTTTGAGCTTCCTGTGCCCAATTTAGGGGTGAAAACGCCACGTCTGCTTTTGCACGCTGCATTCACCCACCGCCTGAGTCGTGCATAGCACACTGTGTCCAAAAAAACCTTTGACTTTCAGCGCTCCCTCCTCAATACACCGTGTTTCCCCGAAAATAAGACCCACCCATAAAACAAGCCCCGGCAGGATGTCTAAGCATGTGCACGCTAGAAGCCCCACCCCGATAATCAGCCCAATAACCTCCAACTCCCGGGCTCAAGCGATCCTCCTGTCTCAGCCTCCACCAGAGTAGCTGAGACGACAGGCATGCGCCACTATGCCCGGCTCATTTTTTCTATATATATCAGTTGGCCAATTAATTTCTTTCTATTTATAGTAGAGACAGGGTCTCGCTCTTGCTCAGGCTGGTTTCAAACTCCTGACCTTGAGCGATCCTCCTGCCTCTGCCTCCCAGAGTGCCGGGATGACAGGCGTGAGCCACCGCGCCTGGCCAAAACATTTTATTTATTTATTTATTGAGACAGAGTCTCACTCTGCTGCCCAGGCTAGAGTGAGTGCCGTGGCGTCAGCCTAGCTCACAGCAACCTCAGACTCCTGGACTCAAGCAATCCTCCTGCCTCAGCCTCCCGAGCAGCTGGGACTACAGGCATGCGCCAGCATGCCCGGCTAATTTCTTCTATATATACATTTTAGTTGGCCAATTAATTTCTTTCTATTTATAGTAGAGACGGGGTCTCGCTCTTGCTCAGGCTGGTCCTGAACTCCTGACCTTGAGCGATACTCCCGCCTCGGCCTCCCAGAGTGCTGGGACGACAGGCGTGAGCCACCGCGCCCGGCCCAGGTGTGAGATTTTGGAAGCACTTTCCTGAGCCCCAAGGAAACACCAACCCCCAGTAAGACTTTAAAAAAAGAAAACAAACCAAGAGAGAGAGAGAGAGAGAGAGAGAGAGAGAGAGAGAGAGAGAGAGAGAAAGAGAGAGAAAGAGAGAGGGAGAGAGAGGAAGAGAGAGAAGGAAAGAGAGAGAGAAATAGCAAAAGAGAGATAAATAGAGATAGAAAGAGAGAGGGAGAGAAACAGAGAGAAAGAGAGAGGGAGAGAGAGGAAGAGAGAGAGGGAGAAAGAGAGAAATAGAGAAAGACAGATATATATATAGAGAGAGAGAGAAAGAGAGAGGGAGAGAGAGACAGAGAGAAGAGAGGAAGAGAGAGAGGGAGAAAGAGAGAAATAAAGAAAGATATATAGAGAGAGAGAAAGAGAAAGAGAGGGAAAGAGAGAAAGAGAGAGAGGAAGAGAGAGAGAGAGAGAAAGAGAACTAGAGATAAATATAGAGAGATAAATAGAGAGAGAAAGAGAGAGGAAGAGAGAGGGAGAGAGAGGAAGAGAGAAAGAGATATATAGAGAGAGAGAAAGAGAGAGAGGAAGAGAGAGAAATAGAGAAAGAGAGATAGAGAGAGAGAGGGAGAGAGAGAGAGAGAGAGAGAGAGAGAGAGAGAGGGAGAGAGAGAGGAAGAGAGAGAGAAATAGAGATAAATGGAGAGAGAGACAGGAAGAGAGAGAGAGAAAGAGAAATAGAGATAAATAGGAAGAGAGAAAGAGATATATATAGAGAGAGGAAGAGAGAGAGGGAGAAAGAGAGAAATAAAGAAGACATATATATATATAGAGAGAGAAAGAGAATGAGAGGGAGAGAGAGGAAGAGAGAGAGAGAAAGAGAACTAGAGATAAATAGAGAGAGAGGGAGGGAGAGAGAGAAAGAGAGAAGGAGAGAGAGAAAGAGATATATATAGAGAGAAAGAGAGGAAGAGAGAGGGAGAGAGAGGAAGAAAGAGAGGGAGAGAGAGAGAGAAATAGAGAAAGAGAGATAGAGAGAAAGAGAGAGGGAGAGAGAGGAAGAGAGAGAAAGAGAGAAATAGAGATAAATGGAGAGAGAGACAGGAAGAGAGAGAGAGAAATAGAGATAAATAGAGAGAGAGAAAGAGAGGGAGAGAGAGAAAGAGAGAGGGAGAGAGAGGAAGAGAGAAAGAGAGAGAAAGCGGGAGAGGGGGAGGGAGAGAAAGAGAAATAGAGATAAATAGAGAGAGATAGAGAGAGAGAGAAAGAGGGAGAGAGCGAGGAAGAGAGAAACAGATATATAGAGAGAGAGAGAAAGAGAGAGAGGAAGAGAGAGGGAGAGAGGGAGAGAGAGAGAGAGGGAAAGAGAGAGACAGAGAGAAAGAGGGAGAGAGAGGGAGAGAGGGAGAGAGAGAGAGGGAGAGAGAGAGAGGGAGAATATTTACTAGGCGCGCGACACCCGCAGTCTCGGGCGCAGACAGGCCCACGGGCGTCCTGCCGTCCCCTCGCGTGCGCACAGCTGGGCCGCGCCGGCCTCCCGCGAAGCCGCCCCGCCTCCCTTCCCCGCGCACCGGGGCCGCGTTGCAGCAGGTCCCCGCGCACCTGCACCTGCCGCGCCGCCTTCCCGAGCCTGCCGGGCGCTCCCCTCCCGGCCCGTCCCGGCCTCGCCCGCACCCGGGGGATTCTCACCCGGTCCCGCCTCGGTGGGCACGGGGGAAAAAATCAACTCACCTGTCCTGTCCGTGGGTTCTGTGGCTCCGTCTCGGGGCGCTTTCCGAGCGCGCCGGCCGTCTCGCTTCCAGGCTGCGCGCGGTGGTGCCGCCTGTATACACTGACTCGCCCAGAACGCGGACCCCGGGGGCGGCCCCCGGTCATGGGGAGGCGCGTGACGCCCCGATGGCTATCTGCGGCTGGGTCCCCGACAGCCGAGGCCAGCACCGGCCGGGGGAAACTCGTAATCTTGCTCAGCCCATCGCTGCGCGCGGCCAGGCCACCGACGCCCCCGCGGCCGGCAGGAAGTGTTTCCGCCCGCGGGGACCCTGCTGCTTGTGACCCCGGCCGGCGGCGCAGTCTGGCTCCCACGTCCTCGAGAATTTGGTGCAACCGAGGAACGCAAGACAGGGTTAGAATCGTTGGCCAGGGGTTACGGCTGCAGAGACAGACGCATGGATGGGGAGAGACCTGAGTGTAGCTGATGGGTGGGCTGATGGGTGCAGGAAACCCGCTTTGAGGAGAAGAAGGGATGTGGGGTGAGCCTGCCGGTCCGTAGCAGCCACCTTGCGTCACGAGGCCAAGATACCCGTCCCTACACTGAGCCTCTTGGCTGTGTGCCAGTGTCCTCTAGCTTTGCCGTGTCCGACTGAGCGGACCCGGGCCCAGTCCTAACAGGCAGCAAACCCGTCGCCCTGTTCTTAGGTTCTCCTGAAAGTGGAGCGCACACCTGGATCGGATCTGGGTCCTTTATTTGCCCGCGGGGACGGCCAAAGCCGACCGAGCTACCTGTTCTTGGTGGCGGGCTGTCAAGCCTCCGTCTTGGGGGTCTACAGAGTCATCCTGGGGGGGCGCGCCTGCCTTTTCCTGCGTGAGGACGCCCTTCCCCGGCGCCCGGAGGGCACAGGACCCCCGTCGCGTGGGAGACGCCCATCCCCGCGGCCACCCGCAAGGCGACAACTGTGAGCGCCGGTTTCTCCTCCCGCAAGGTGACAGAGACGGGCAGAGGTACCCCACCGCACCCCCGGCCGCGGGGGCAGGAGGCCCAGAGCGCCACGCCCACGATGCCCGCGAGGCGGGGCTGGCGCGGCCACGCCCTCAGCGCGCGCCTGGGTCCGTGTCCACACCGCCCGCGCCGCGCCCGACCCGCGGGGACACCCGTGTCCCTCCGCGTCCTCTGGGAGGGTAGGGGTTGGCCCCTCCCACAACGCGGCTCCTCGGCTCCCGGGCGCCAAAGCCTCCCGTCCGCGTCCTCCCTCCCGCGGGCGCCCCGGAGCGCGGACCCCGACCCCGACCCGCGCGCGCTGGTGTGCGCCCCGCGCAGGGCGCCGCCGGGTCCGCGAGTCCGCGCTCCGCTCCCCGGCGAGGTCGCGCGTCTGCAAGGCAGCGTGTCCCCGCGCAAGTGCGGTCCGGTCCGCAGGGGGGCCTGTTACAGGGGGGCGGCAGAGCATTGTCCCTCCGTCCTTCCTTCCTCCCTCCCTCCCTCCCTCCCTCCCTCCCTCCTTCCTTTCTTCCTTCCTTCCTTCCTCCCTCCCTCCTCCCTCCCTCCCTCCCTCCCTCCCTCCTTCCTTCCTCCCTCCCTCCTCCCTCCCTCCCTCCCTCCCTCCCTCCCTCCCTCCCTCCCTCCCTCCTTCCTTCCTTCCTTCCTTCCTTCCTTCCTTCCTTCCTTCCTTCCCTCCCTCTCTTTCTCTTTCTTTCTTTCTTTCTTTCTTTTCTTTCTTTCTTTCTTTCTTTCTTTCTTTCTTTCTTTCTTTCTTTCTTTCTTTCTTCTTTCTTTCCTTCCTTCCTACCTACCTTCCTTCCTTCTTTCCCCTTCCTTCCTTCCTTCCTTCCTTCCTTCCTTCCTTCCTTCCTTCCTTCCTTCCTTCCTTCCTTCCTTCCTTCCTTTCTCTCTCTCTTTCTTTCTCTGTTTCTTTCTCTCTGGCTTTCTTCCTTCCTTCCTTCTTTCCTTTCTCTCTCTCTCTCTCTCTCTCTCTCTCTCTCTCTCTCTCTTTCTTTCTTTCGTCCTTTTGACACAGAGTCTTGCTTTGTTGCCCAGGCTAGAGTGAGTGCCGTGGCGTCAGCCTCGCTCACAGCAACCTCAGACTCCTGGGCTCAAGCAATCCTCCTGCCTCAGCCTCCAGAGTAGCTGGGACTACAGGCATGTGCCACCATGCCCGGCTAATTTTTTCTATATAGTTTTAGTTGGGCAATTAATTTCTTTCTATTTTTTTAGTAGAGACGGGGTCTCACTCTTGCTTAGGCTGGTCTCGAACTCCGGAGCTCGAGCGATCCTCCCGCCTCGGCCTCCCAGAGTGCTGGGATGACAGGCGTGAGTCACTGTGCCCGGCCACAGGATGATGTTTTTGCCCAAGCTCCCCTCAGTGTGCACTTAAAACAGGGGCGTAGGACTGCGTGTGCCTCCTGCCTCAGCACAGTGGATTTTCCAGAGAGCTCCGGGATTCTATTTCTGACCCTGGGTTTGCGCAGCCGGCCGGCCCACAGGACCGGGTCCCGACTCGTGCTGAGGCAGACAAGGACCAGGGGCGGCTGAGACTCGGGGACGGTGACTCAGGGTTTCCGCCCTCCCTCCTCGCTGGCCTCGTCCACATCCTGTTCCCTGTGGGCGCCCCCGGGAGGACCCAAGACTCGGTGTGCGCCCTGGAGCAGCGGCAGGGCCACTGGCGGGGGGCCGTGTCGGGGTGCTGGGCGTGGGGCTAGTGAAGCCCACAGGCCGGTCTGCCGCCCTCGTCTACACTGCAGGGGGCTTCCTCGGGCAGCAGGGAGTCCGCCGAGACTCCAGTCCTTCCACTGTCTGCTGGGGACCCCGTGAGCACAGAGACACAGAGACAGAGAGAGATACAGAGACAGAGAGAGAGACAGAGAGACACAGAGACAGAAAGAGAGAGAGGGAGAGACAGAGAGACAGACAGAGAGACAGAGACAGAGACAGAAAGAGATGCAGAGACAGAGACAGACAGAGACAGAGAGAGACAGAGAGACAGAGAGAGATGCAGAGAGAGACAAAAAGTGAGAGACAGAGAGATGCAGAGACAGAGAGAGATGCAGAGACAGAGAGGGAGAGACAGAGAGACAGAGACAGAGAGAGACACAGAGAGATGCAGAGACAGAGGGAGACAGAGAGGGAAACAGAGACAGAGACAGGGAGAGACAGACAAACAGAGGCAGAGAGATACAGACAGAGATATAAAGAGATGCAGAGACAGATTCAGAGATATAGAGATAGAGAAAGATAGAGTGCAGGAGAGAGAGAAGCAGAAAGACAGAGATGCAGAGGCAGAGACAGAGACACACAGAGACAGAGAGAGATAGAGACAGGGAGAGACACACAGACAGAGAGAGACAGAGAGATGCAGAGACAGAAAGATAGAGATACAGAGATGCAGAGAGAGACAGAGATAGAGAGAGACAGAGAGAGATGCAGAGACAGAAAGATAGAGATACAGAGATGCAGAGAGAGACAGAGATAGAGAGAGACAGAGAGAGATACAGAGACAGAGACACAGGCAGAGAGAGGGGAGACAGAGCTGGGAACATGGGCATACACAGCTCATGGTGACTCAGTTTCTCCCGAGGTCCATGCACGAAGCGTCCATGCAAAAGGGACAGGCGTGTGAGTGTAGCCGCGCCCCGGCTGTGGCTGCGGGCGTGGGGAGCGGGGCCGGGGGAACGAGCCAAGCGTCACTCCCGGGAGACGGCGCACGGAGTCATCCGAACTTCATCCAGCCCTGGGTTTATTCAGTCCAGTAGCTGCCGTCGGGGTGGAGACTGGGGGGCGGGGAGAGAGAACCCTCTGGAAAGGGTCAGAGAGGTTGCAGACAGGTGTGGGCCAAACGCAACCGTGCTCACCTTGGACCCCGGATGCCGACTGACCCGTCCCAGAGAGACGGGGAACTGAATCCCAAAGGACCTGCGTCAGGCATTGGGGGACTAGTTGGCGCTGTGGCTGGGACGTCTGTCCCCCCAAAACGCACACTGAAAGCCGATCCCCGAGAGGCGGCACTGAGACGCGGGGCGGCCGTGAGGAGACCGGGCGCCTTCACAAATGGATTAATCCACTCGGGGATTACGCACTGATGGGATCACAGGATGGGAACTGGTGGCTTTGTAAGAAGAGGAAGAGAGATGTGAGCAAGTGTATCAGCCCCTCACCATGTGGTGCCATGCTGCCTTGGGACTATTTTCCACATGGTGGACACAATAACGTCCCCAGAGATGTCCACATCCTAATCCCATGTGGTAGACAGAATAACGTCCCCAGAGATGTCCACGTCCTAATCCCATGTGGTAGACAGAATAACGTCCCCAGAGATGTCCACGTCCTAATCCCATGTGGTAGACAGAATCATGTCCCCAGAGATGTCCACGTCCTAATCCCACGTGGTAGACAGAATAATGTCCCCAGATATGTCCACGTCCTAATCCCACGTGGTAGACAGAATAATGTCCCCAGATATGTCCACGTCCTAATCCCATGTGGGAGACAGAATAATGTCCCCAGAGATGTCCACGTCCTAATCCCATGTGGGAGACAGAATAATGTCCCCAGAGATGTCCACGTCCTAATCCCACGTGGTAGACAGAATAATGTCCCCAGATATGTCCACGTCCTAATCCCACGTGGTAGACAGAATAATGTCCCCAGATATGTCCACGTCCTAATCCCATGTGGGAGACATAATAATGTCCCCAGATATGTCCACGTCCTAATCCCATGTGGGAGACAGAATAATGTCCCCAGAGATGTCCACGTCCTAATCCCACGTGGGAGACAGAATAATGTCCCCAGAGATGTCCACGTCCTAATCCCACGTGGTAGACAGAATAATGTCCCCAGATATGTCCACGTCCTAATCCCATGTGGGAGACAGAATAATGTCCCCAGAGATGTCCATGTCCTAATCCCACGTGGTAGACAGAATAATGTCCCCAGATATGTCCACGTCCTAATCCCATGTGGGAGACAGAATGATGTCCCCAGAGATGTCCACGTCCTAATCCCATGTGGTAGACAGAATAATGTCCCCAGAGATGTCCACGTCCTAATCCCATGTGGGAGACAGAATAATGTCCCCAGAGATGTCCACGTCCTAATCCCACGTGGTAGACAGAATAATGTCCCCAGAGATGTCCACATCCTAATCCCATGTGGTAGACAGAATAATGTCCCCAGAGATGCCCACGTCCTAATCCCATGTGGTAGACAGAATAACATCCCCAGAGATGTCCACATCCTGATCCCATGTGGTAGACAGAATAATGTCCCCAGAGATGTCCCCATCCTAATCCCACGTGGGTGCCAACAGGGAGGACAGACCCCTGAAATCCTACAACACAGGTCATTGTTCACGGGGCAGCCTGGCCGGCACCTTCGTGGTCACATTTGAAGGGGAGGGCGAGGCCCCTTATCCTGCAAGCGTCTCAGCCACATAACGCAGTTTTTTAAGAAATAAAAAAAGCGTAGAAAACCGGTGTCACGGCTCACAGCGCTGACACCAACACCAAGAGACAAATAAACTTCCAGAATGTCCTGGGCGTGGAGAGCCGCGTCTGCCCGCTTCACACGCCGTCCGAGGGCCGTGGGACTTCTTCCACGGCCAAGACCTCTTCGGGGTCCCCTTTTCCTGCCCCCGGCGTGAACTCCGCCCAGGTGATCTGTGGAATAGAGGACAGCCGTGAGTGTCGGGTCTCCGTGTTGCCTGCGTGCTCGGGCGGTTGCTCTTCCCGGGTATAGAGATGTGTGACAGGGTGTCCGAGCGTGTGCGCGCGTGCGTGTGTGTGCGTGTGTGTGCGCGTGTGTGTGTGTGTGTATTTGAGGTTGCACGGTGAGCGGGGTGGCCTTGGGGAGGCTTGTGAGTGCGAATCTCTAGCTGAGGCTGGCACGTGCAAAGGCCCTGCGGTTGCTCAGAGCTCAGCAAGGCGGGAAAAGGATGGAGGAGGCGTCTCGTCCTGGTGCCTGGACCCGGCGGGGGTCGGAGGGGAGGAAGAGGCTGGTCTGCAGGCTGAGGGTGATGGAGGAGACACGCCGGGTGCAGGCTGGGCGTGAGGGGCCAGGGGGAAGCGCAGTGGACAGGACAGGGATCCATCCCCTTCCTGCGGTCAATGGCTCTGTCTCCCACGGGGCGGGGGTGCAGGAGATTTCGGGGATGCCCGCTCGCTCCCTGCCCCTCCCACCTTCCCCTGAAGCTGTCCCCTGCCCTCCCGGGGTCACCCACCTGGTGGCTGTCGCTCAACTTGTCTTTGATCTGGGGGACCGGGGGGAACAGCGTCTGCACCCGGAGGAACCTGGGAAGACAAACACGGAGCGTGAAGACCGCCGCCGCCACCTGATGGAATAGCTCCGCGCACACGCGCCACGTGAGCCCGCCACGTCCCACAAGGACCCCACGCAGAGTCACCCAAGAGCTGACATCGCACGGACCCAAGAAATCCAGACGTGCAGCGAGAGCCAGTCATGCCAAGGAGGACTCCTTCTAGAATCTTCCCCCCGGGGTGCACACGGGCAGCTTCGGGGTGTCCGGGGACCGCGGTGTGGACGGTCCGAGGTCCCGTGAGTCAAGCGTCTGCCCTGCTCCCGCCCAACCTAGAAGAGCGTGGGTTTCCGGTTTCCCCGCGGTTTTTTGTTCCTGTTTTCTGAGTTGCTGCCTTGCCCGGTCATTCAAGAACCCTTGTTCACCCAGGACGCTTTGAATTTTTTTTTGCCGATGTCACAGTCTCGTTGCACATTTTTTAAAAAAATTTTTTAAAGTTCTTTCTTTTCTTTTTTTTTTTTTTGCAAGAAGTCTCCATGTAGAAGAAAGCTTGTTGCATTTTGAACGGGGCGTTTGCTGTTGTCCTTTCTGCAGAGAAAGCCCCTCTGATTCCACAGTATGGGTGTTTGTGCCCGGCTCTGCAGCGTCCTGCAAAAGATCTGCCCACGTCCCAAGTCTCCCTGTCTGGGGCCTCGTTTGGAAACAGGGTCTCTGCTAATGTAATTAAGAAACAGATCTTGAGATGAGACCGCCCTGGATCAGGGAGGGCCCTAAATGCAGCGACAGGCGTCCTCGAGAGAGACGGCAGAGGAGACACAGACTCGGAGGAGAAGCCACGTGGAGGCAGACGGAGGAGGCAGAGGCAGGAGTGAGGCTGCCGCCACAAGCCCAGGGACACCCCTGAGAGTCCCCGGGAGCCAGGAGAGGCGGGAAGGAGCCTCCCCTGGAGCCCGTGGAGAGAGCGCGGCCCCGAGACTCCCACGTCCCACACTCCTGGGCTCTGGGACTCAGGGAGGGGACACGCCCCTGAATAAAATGAGCACAGGACGGCAAACCTGGATGGACGGGGCCGTTGGCATGGGCCACAGGTAGATGTTGAGACGGTTCCCACACCCCTGCAGGAGCGGATAGCTGCAAAACCGCCCGCACTTTGGAAAGCCCGCTGAGCGGCGTGGGCATGCCGCCGATTGCAGGGCTGACAGGTCCGAGGGGTCTGAGCCTGCAGGCTGGGAGCTACTGGAGGCGGGGAACATTCCGGAAAGAGGGAAGCAGACAGAGCCTCGGTGGGGTGGTGGGTGCTGCTGAGCTCAGCAGAGTCTCGTGTCCGGAGGAACTGAGCAGTCCGCACAGTCGGGCGCCTCTCTGAGCACGTGTCCGGGCGCGTGGATCAGCGGCCACCTTCAAGCCCTGTGACCGGCTCTCATGCTTGGAATCCACGGCGTGGCCTGTCCATGAGCTTCCCGGATCTTCCGGAGCTGCTCACGGCCGTTTGCATTTTTCTGCGTGCCTATTTGACCCCTGTGCAGCTTCCTTCCCTGACGTCAGACCGGGGCGAGGAGGAAGGGAGCAGGTGCGGAGTCTGGGGGTGTCACCGAGGGGCAGGCGGCACTAGGAGATGCTACGTCCACAGTAGGAGGAAGAAGCCGACCAGAGGGGGCTTCCAAGGGGGGACAGGTGGCAGGTCCAGGGGCATGTCCCAAGGACTGGACAGGCGTCTGGTTTACAACAGGGGGTCTCCAAGCACCGACCAACCGGAAAGAGGCAGGAAGGCCACAGAGTGGAGACATGACCAAGGCCACCAAAGAGGGTCGGTCTCTGGAGCGTGAGCACAAGCAAGGTGACAGTGTCCTCAAGTGACCCGCCCCCACTGACACTGTCAAAACCACACCCGTGACACTTCACAAATACCATGGCAACCCCCGGAAATTGCCTTACACGCTTATAAACGGGGAGGGCTCCCAGTTCCAGGAATTCTCCGCCCCTTTCCAAGAAAATTCATGAATATTCTACGCCGTAATTAACATGTTATTAGGGAATTAGCATAAAAAACATTCCCGGACCCTGGGGTGAAGCTGTTTCTCACTGCAGCAGTCCGATCTCTACTGACTTGGAGAGTGCCCCATGTTTTCCGTCTCTGCTTTTTATTTTATTTTATTTTTTGAGGCAGAGTCTCACTCTGTCGCCCGGGCTAGAGTGAGTGCCGTGGCGTCAGCCTCGCTCACAGCAACCTCAGACTCCTGGGCTCAAGCGATCCTCCTGCCTCAGCCTCCCGAGTAGCTGGGACTACAGGCATGCACCACCATGCCCGGCTATTTTTTTTTTTCTATATAGTTTTAGTTGGTCAATTGATTTCTTTCTATTTTTAGTAGAGACGGGGGTCTCGCTCGTGCTCAGGCTGGTCTCGAACTCCTGACCTCGAGGGATCCTCCCGCCTCGGCCTCCCAGAGTGCTGGGATGACAGGCGTGAGCCTCCGCGCCCGGCCTCTTCTCTGTCTGTAAACTCGGGGTCTCCTCCGCTGGCTGGGGTGGACCCGCTCTCTCTCTGGAATGTTCTCCGCCCTCGTAAACTTGGGCACTGTGCCTGCTCGGCGCGTCTGCTTGGTCTGCCCATTTGCTCTGTTGTCGTGGTTACCGGCAACCATTCTTCTGCACCGAGAATGGGGGGGACCCTGGACCTGACACGTGGTCCCCACACCGGCCCCTGCCCCAGACAGGCTCTCCGTGCCCGCAGACCCAGCGCACGACCGCCAGGCTCACTGTGTCTTTGCGAGAGAGACGGACGGAGGGTGCAATGCCCCGGGGGACGCCAGGGTGCTGGGGGCGTTACCTTTTAAAGAGGAAACCGAGTCCCAGGGCAGTGAGGAGGGTGCCCAGCACCACCAGCAGGTACAGGAGCAAGAGGCTGCCGCCGGCATCCTCAGACCCTGCGGAGAGAGACAGGGGACAGGCGCTGGTCTGTGGGGAACGGGGGGAACACGCAACACGTCCCCCCCTCTTCCCTCTCCCGGTCCCAGGGGAGAGAGGAGGAGCTTTCCTGCTCCCAAAGGGGGGAGCCCAGACTCTTGGGGACCCGTGGGGCCGGCAGCGTGAGCACCCCAAACACACCCGGTGCTCCGAGCTCAATGCCAGAAAGACAAACCACACCGCTGGAAATTGGGGTTGAAAAACGGGAGAATGGCCGGGCGCGGTGGCTCACGCCTGTAATCCTAGCTCTCTGGGAGGCCGAGGCGGGAGGATCGCTCTAGGTCAGGAGTTGAAGACCAGCCTGAGCAAGAGCGAGACCCCCTCGTCTCTACTATAAATAGAAAGAAATTGATTGGCCAACTAAAAATATATAGAAAAAATTAGCCGGGCATGGTGGCACACGCCTATAGTCCCAGCTACTCGGGAGGCTGAGGAGGGAGGATCGCTTGAGCCCAGGAGCTTGAGGCTGCTGTGAGCTAGGCTGACGCCATGGCACTCACTCTAGCCTGGGTGACAGAGTGAGACTCTGTCTCAAAAAAAAAAAAAAAAAAAAAAAAAGGGCAAAGACCACCCACAGCAACTCAAAGTTCTGCAAAGAAAAACACGGAAGGAAAAATAAATGGGCAGAAAAAATTTGAATAGAGACTTTGAAGCCTGCAGTTCTTTTTTTTTTTTTAATTTTATTCTCGAGGATAATTTTTAAAATTTTATTCATTTATTTTGTTTTTGAGACAGGGTCTCACTCTGTCGCCCGGGCTAGAGTGCCGTGGCGTCAGCCTTGCTCACAGCAACCTCAGACTCCTGGGCTTGAGCGATCCTCCTGCCTCAGCCTCCCGAGTAGCTGGGACTACAGGCATGCACAACCGTGCCCGGCTTATTTTTTCTATATAGATTTTTAGTTCTCTGGCTAATTTCTTTCTATTTTTTAGTAGAGACAGGGTCTTGCTCTTGCTCAGGCTGGTCTCGAACTCCTGAGCTCAAGCGATCCTCCCACCCCGGCCTCCCAGAGTTCTGGGATGACAGGCGCGAGCCACCGCGCCCGGCCGAAAATTTTATTTTTAATTGTCGGATAATAACCGAGAGTATTTATGGTGTAAGATGGGATGTTTTCATATAAGCACGCACGGCGGAATGATTAAATGGAGTGAATTCACATATCCCCCACCCCGTCTACTTATTGTGTATGGTGACATCGTTTAAAATGATTGTTTAAAAAAAAAATGATTGTTTTATGGTCAATAATCTTGTTTTTTATTAAAAAGATAAATTATATATAATACTAACTTTTCATTAAAAAAATTAAATGGCTGTTTTAGCAATTCGGAAATAGACGGCATGTTATTGTGACTATATCACCAAGGTGCGTCCTAAGTCCCTGGAACTTATTCCTCCTGTCAGTTGAAGCTTAGAAACAAATCACCGTTCAACTCTTTGCTCTTACGAGTTTGACGTTCTTAGATTCCACGTGTAGATCATCTAAACACACGGTTTTAAGCACGATTGTGTTTTACTCAGTTTTCAGTTTTGCTCAGTGTCTAGAATAAATGCTTTTTAGCAATAGATTTATTTATTTTTTGAATAGAGCACATTTGATGTGCTAATATATTTGGAAATCCAGTTTAAAAAAACATACCCGATTCTATCCTGATTATCCTGCCGAATTTAATGCCCACCACTTTGAGATTTTTTTTTTTTAAGTTTTATGAACAAGGTAGCATGTGTCGGGTTACAAAAAAGATATAAATGTTTACTGTAAAAAGCGTTTATTCCCAGAGAGTAAATACGACTGAAAGAACCAGATGGATGTCGGTCAACTTTGTTTAAAACCGGACACCTGCAAATGCCTATCTTTTCTTTCTGCCCATTTATTTTTTTGAAATCCACTTTTTACTTTCCTTTTTTTTTTTTTATTTTAAAAGTAAATCGATTTCTTTTTTATTTTAATTTTTATCTTTTTCTTTCACAATTCGTTTTTCTGCCGTATGAAACCCATTTTTATTTATTTTTTATTTTTTTATTTTTATTTTTTTTTTTGAGACAGAGTCTTACTTTTGTTGCCCTGGCTAGAGTGAGTGCCGTGGCATCAGCCTCGCTCACAGCAACCTCAAACTCCTGGGCTCAAGCAATCCTCCTGCCTCAGCCTCCCGAGTAGCTGGGACTACAGGCATGCACCACCATGCCCGGCTAATTTTTTGTATATATATTTTTAGTTGGTCAATTAATTTCTTTCTATTTTTAGTAGAGACGGGGGGTCTCGCTCAGGCTGGTTTCGAACTCCCAACCTCGAGCAATCCGCCCGCCTTGGCCTCCCAGAGTGCTAGGATGACAGGCGTGAGCCACCGCGCCCGGCCTGAAACCCATTTTTAAATGGAGTTATTTGTCTTTCTCTTATTGCATTCTTCATATACGTCTTGGATGCCGGGTGTTAGATACGTCTCAGATACATTTTGCAGATTTGCAAATACTTCCTCCCATCCTGAGAGTGCGTTTGCATTTTCTGGATGGTGTGTTTGGATGCACGCAGGGCTTTTAATTTTGCTGAAGCCCCATGCACTTACAGTTCCTTTTTTTTTTGTTGTTGCCGATTTTCTTGTGATCAGTGAGAACCCACGGCCCAAACCCAAGATTATAAATTAATCACTTTCTGGGCATGGCTGTTCCTTTCAGCTCGTGCTGCACTGCTGAATGAACACTTCATGCACATTCGGTCCTGCAAGTGACCAGAGTCTCTGGCCATCGATCTTCGATCAGAAAAGACGGAAAAAAGAAACCCTTTCTGTATAAAAATGCTAAAATGTCTAAAAATGTTTCGGTCGAAGAGCTAGACTTCTTTTTTTTTTTTTTAATATTTTAATTTAAAAATTATTTTTCTTTAAAATATTTAATCGATTTTCTTTTTGCTTGCTCATCACTAGAAGTGAGATAGACTTTTTAAGGATGAAATTGGCTTTGGGGCTAACACGTGAAGCTCTTGCCCACGACTAAAGTTTAAAGGGAAAGATTCCGTTGGCTGCGCTGGTGATTTGGTTGCCTGGGACGGTTTTGTCCCGATTGGCAGGAAACGGTCGCAGTTTTCACATAAACTTCCCCTGAGCTGCGGGGGACAGTTGAATGAGCATTTCCTGGCGGGGGCAGAGGGAGGCCTTTAAACGTGTCCTTTCTCTTAGGCCCGGGCGCGGCGCGGTGGCCCACGCCTGTCATCCTACCACTCTGGGAGGCCGGGGCGGGAGGATCGCTCAAGCTCAGGAGTTCGAAACCAGCCCCGTCTCTGCTAAAAATAGAAATAAATCAATTGGCCAACTAAAAACATATAGAGGGGAAAAAAATTAGCCGAGCGAGACCCCGTCTCTACTAAAAAAAATAGAAAGAAATTAGCCGGAGAACTAAAAATCTATACAGAAAAAACGAGCCGGGCGTGGTGGCGCATGCCTGTAGTCCCAGCTACTGGGGGGGGGGGGAGGCTGAGGCAGGAGGATCGCTCGAGCCCAGGAGTTTGAGGTTGCTGTGAGCGAGGCTGACGCCATGGCTCTCTAGCCCGGGCGACAGAGTGAGACTCTGTCTCAAAAGTAAATAAATAAAATAAAATAAAATAAAATAAAATGAAAGTGTCCTTTCTCCACGAGTGACAAAGTGACATCGTAGGTAGGGCCCATTGACGAGACCACCTCCGTCTTCTTCTTCTGGGCTTCCCGGGCTCAGGGGCGCAGTCTCCGGGGGTGACGATAATCCGCGTCGTGATGCTCTGGACGGCAAAACTCAGCGCCCAGGAGAAGGCGGCTGGTGTGTGCGTCCCCTCCCGGGTGCTGTCAAGTGTCACCCAGGTCCCTGATATCTGCCGGGCACTGGCACAGCCCTGCCCACGCGGCGGGGGCCGGCGCACTCACCGAACTCCACGGGCTCGCTCCAGGAGCCCCACTGCAAGGCTCGGGCATCGGCAGCCCGGATCTGCACCACGTGCTTGGACCTGGGCTCAGAGCTCGGGAAGTGGTACCGGTTTCCCAAATCGCCAGACACCTCGATCTTTGGGGAAAGCGAGAGCGTTAGAGAGAGTTGCTGTCCGCGTGCAGGAAAGAGCCTGTCATTTTTTAAAATTTTTTTTGGCGAGCCCACCCCCTTGACCACACCCTGTCTCGTCAGATCTCAGAAGCTAAGCAGGGAGGCCGGGCGAGGAGGCTCACGCCTGTCATCCCAGCACTCTGGGAGGCCGAGGCGGGAGGATCCCTCGAGGTCAGGAGTTGGAGACCAGCCTGAGCGAGAGCGAGACCCCCTTCGCTACTAAAAATAGAAAGAAATTAATTGGCCAACTAAAAATATGTAGAGAGAAAATGAGCCGGGCGTGGTGGCGCATGCCTGTAGTCCCAGCTACTCAGGAGGCTGAGGCAGGAGGATTGCTTGAGCCCAGGAGTTGGAGGTTGCTGTGAGCTAGGCTGATGCCACGGCACTCACTCTAGCCTGGGTGACAGAGTGAGACTCTGTCTCAAAAAACAAAAACAAAAACAAAAACAAATAACCAAAAACTGGCCGGGCACGGTGGCTCACACCTGTCATCCCAGCACTCTGGGAGGCCGAGGCGGGAGGATCGCTCGAGGTCAGGAGATCGAAACCAGCCTGAGCAAGAGCGAGACCCTGTCTCTAGTAAAAATAGAAAGAAATCAATTGGACAACTAAAAATATATAGAGAAAATTAGCCGGGCATGGTGGCCGGCGCATGCCTGTAGTCCCAGCTACTCGGGAGGCTGAGGCAGGAGGATCACTTGAGTCCAGGAGTTTGAGGCTGCTATGAGCGAGGCTGACGCCACGGCACTCACTCTAGCCCGGGCGACAGAGTGAGATTCTGTCTCAAAAAAAAAAAAAAAAAAGAAGCTAAGCAGGGTCGGGCCCGGTTAGTGCTTGGATGGGAGACCTGCCAGGAAGACTTTACGTGCCATTGGCTTAAAAAAAAATAAAAATTGCCTATTTAAAATGTGAGGTTAAGGAAAGCTTTGAAAGCACGCTCTCTCCAGGTAGGTGTGAAAACTATCTCGAAAGCAGGGGTGCTTCTGTCACAGAATGAAAACCATTTAATCAGCATGCTGTTGGAGGGGTTTAGAGATAAGTGGTTTATTCCCAAAAAGCTACATCAAAGAAAAAAAAAATACAAATATAAATACAAAATAGAAACAACAACAGCAACAACAACAGAGGAACAAGTGGCTTATAAAGTGAACATGTGTCTTTACATGCCGAGAACCTTGTGTGCACGCTTACGTGAACAACAGGTGGGGCATTGACCCACTCACAGAATAACTGCTCCTGGGACTCACACCTGTGTGTGTGTGTATATATATATATATATATATATATATATATATATATATATACCGTGTTTCCCCGAAAATAAGACAGGGTCTGATATTTATTTTTCCTCAAGAAGACACCCTAGGGCTTATTTTCAGGGGATGTGCTCTTTTGTTTTTGTTTTTGTTTTTAACGATGGTACAACCATCTACATTGATTCAAACAGAGTGAAGTCGTCTTCTTATGGAACATTATCCTCACTCTGCATACCCCGAATCCCATCCTGAATGTCTTGTGACTCTGTTTCCTTTAGAGCCACCGGCCCCGATCTCTCCTGTTGAGCACTAGAGCTCTCACGGGGCGGATGAGAAGGGCTGCTCGTGTTCTGTCCCACTCCGAGTCGACATGCACGGGTTGTGCAGACGCACTGCGTAGCCACGCCCATCACTAGGGCTGATTTTCATAGCCACGCCCACCACTAGGGCTGATTTTCATAGCCATGCCCACCACTAGGGCTGATTTTCATAGCCACGCCCATCACTAGGACTGATTTTCATAGCCACGCCCACCACCAGGGCTGATTTTCACAGCCACGCCCATCACCAGGGCTGATTTTCATAGCCACGCCCACCACTAGGGCTGATTTTCATAGCCACGCCCACCACTAGGGCTGATTTTCATAGCCACGCCCACCACTAGGGCTGATTTTCATAGCCATGCCCACCACTAGGGCTGATTTTCATAGCCATGCCCATCACTAGGACTGATTTTCATAGCCACGCCCACCACCAGGGCTGATTTTCATAGCCACGCCCATCACTAGGGCTGATTTTCATAGCCACGCCCACCATCAGGGCTGATTTTCATAGCCACGCCCACCACTAGGGCTGATTTTCATAGCCACGCCCACCACTAGGGCTGATTTTCATAGCCACGCCCACCACTAGGGCTGATTTTCATAGCCATGCCCACCACTAGGGCTGATTTTCATAGCCATGCCCATCACTAGGACTGATTTTCATAGCCACGCCCACCACCAGGGCTGATTTTCATAGCCACGCCCATCACCAGGGCTGATTTTCATAGCCACGCCCACCACTAGGGCTGATTTTCATAGCCACGCCCACCACTAGGGCTGATTTTCATAGCCACGCCCACCACTAGGGCTGATTTTCACAGCCACGCCCGTCACTAGGGCTGATTTTTCATAGCCACGCCCACCACCAGGGCTGATTTTCATAGCCACACCCATCAGTAGGGCTGATTTTCATAGGCATGCCCATCACTAGGGCTGATTTTCATAGCCACGCCCACCACTGGGGCTGATTTTCATAGCCACGCCCACCACTAGGGCTGATTTCCATAGCCACGCCCATCACCCGGGCAGATTTTCATAGCCACGCCCGTCACCAGGGCTGATTTTCGGGTTGGGGCTTCTATGGCACACCTGCTTAGACATCCCGCCATGGCTTATGTTATGGGCAGGTCTTATTTTGGGGAAACACGGTATATGGCCGTAGAGACTGCTCGGGAGCAAGAACAGTATGCACAGACCCAGAGATGGACGAAGACACGAAGGTATGGAGATTCCCCAAGTCCAGCTAACGGCTTTGAGGGAAGAGCACACCGAGGGTCAGGGCGCGCCGGCAGGCTTGTAAAATGCCGCACAAGCGCACCTTAGGTTCCGACTTAGGGGCGTGAGAGAGGAGAGCCCGATCTAAAGCATTCAGCACTGGAGCATTTGCCGAGGCGACACAGACGAGAGGGACGCACGGCCCTGCGACAGTCGGGACGTGAGCGTTGACGCCCAGAGCGGACCCGCCAGGGTGTGCACAGGGACCCCACCACTCGGACACGGACGCCCGGGGTTCTGGGTCCCGCCATGTCCGAGTCGTGGCATCCCCAGAGCACTCAATGGGAGGGCGGCGACGGGGTCGGGGCGGAACTTACCAGGGGGCTCCTGCCGCCGGGCGGGGCGCTCTGAGGGAGAGAGAGAGAGAGAGAGATCGGTCACGTTTCCCTGTCTGAGGGTTGTCAGAGGGTCCAACTGCGCTGCCCTGTGTGTGTGTGAGTGTGTGTGTGAGTGTGAGTGTGTGTATGAGTGTGTGAGTGTGTGTGAGTGTGTCTGTGAGTGTGAGTGTGTGTATGAGTGTGTGTGAGTGTGTGTGTGTCTGTGAGTGTGAGTGTGTGAGTGTGTGTATGAGTGTGTGAGTGTGTGTGAGTGTGTGTGTCTGTGAGTGTGAGTGTGTGAGTGTGTATGAGTGTGTGAGTGTGTGAGTGTGTGTGAGTGTGAGTGTGTGTGAGTGTGTCTGTGAGTGTGAGTGTGTGTGAGTGTGTGTATGAGTGTGTGAGTGTGTGTGAGTGTGTCTGTGAGTGTGTCTGTGAGTGTGAGTGTGTGTGAGTGTGTGTGTCTGTGAGTGTGAGTGTGTGTGTATGAGTGTGTGAGTGTGTGAGTGTGAGTGTGTGTATGAGTGTGTGTGAGTGTGTGTATGAGTGTGTGAGTGTGTGTGAGTGTGTCTGTGAGTGTGTGTATGAGTGTGAGTGTGTGTGAGTGTGTGTATGAGTGTGAGTGTGTGTATGAGTGTGTGAGTGTGTGTGAGTGTGTCTGTGAGTGTGAGTGTGTGTATGAGTGTGTGTGAGTGTGTGTGTGTCTGTGAGTGTGAGTGTGTGAGTGTGTGTATGAGTGTGTGAGTGTGTGTGAGTGTGTGTGTCTGTGAGTGTGAGTGTGTGAGTGTGTATGAGTGTGTGAGTGTGTGAGTGTGTGTGAGTGTGAGTGTGTGTGAGTGTGTCTGTGAGTGTGAGTGTGTGTGAGTGTGTGTATGAGTGTGTGAGTGTGTGTGAGTGTGTCTGTGAGTGTGTCTGTGAGTGTGAGTGTGTGTGAGTGTGTGTGTGTCTGTGAGTGTGAGTGTGTGTGTATGAGTGTGTGAGTGTGTGAGTGTGAGTGTGTGTATGAGTGTGTGTGAGTGTGTGTGAGTGTGTCTGTGAGTGTGAGTGTGTGTGAATGTGTGTGAGTGTGTATATGAGTGTGAGTGTGTGTGAGTGTGAGTGTGTATGTGTTTGTCTGAGTATGTGAGTGTGTGTGAGTGTGTGTGAGTCTGTATGTGTGAGTGTGACTGAGTGTGTGAGTGTGTGTGTGTGTGTGACTGGGTGAGTCTGAGTATGAGTGTGTGAGTCTGTGTGTAGGTGAGTGTGTGTGAGTGTGAGTGTGTGTGTTTGTCTGTCTGAGTATGTGAGTGTGTGTGAGTCTGTGTGTGAGTGTGACTGAGTGTGTGAGTGTGTGTGTGTGTGACTGGGTGAGTCTGAGTGTGTGAGTCTGTGTGTGAGTGTGTGAGTGTGTGTGAGTGAGTGCATGTGAGAATGTGTGTGTGAGTGTGTGTGCATGTTTGTGTGTGTGTGAGTGTGGGTGAGTGTGTGAATGTGTGAGTGTGTCAGTGTGTGTGAGTGTGGGTGAGTGTGTGTGACTGTGTCAGTGTATGTGTGCGAGTGTGTGTGAATGTGAGTGTGGGTGTGGAGTGTGTCAGTGTGTGTGAGTGTGTGTGAGTGAGTCTGAGTGTGAGTGTGTGTGAGTCTGAGTGTGTGTGTGACTGAGTGTGTGTGAGTGAGTCTGAGTGTGAGTGTGTGTGACTGAGTGTGTGTGAGAGTGTCTGTGTGTGTCTGTGAGAGTGTGTGTGAGTGTGTGTGAGTGTGACTGTGTGTGAGTGTGTGAGTGTGTGAGTGTGTGGGTGAGTGTGCGTGGGTGAGTGTGGGTGAGTGTGTGTGTGATTATGAGTGTGTCAGTGTGTGACAGTGTGTGTGAGTGTGGGTGAGTGTGTGAATGTGTTTCAGTGTGTGTGTGATTATGTGTGAGTGTGTCAGTGTGTGAGAGTGTGTGTGTGTGTGAGTGTGTGGCAGAGTGTGTGTGTGTCAGTGTGTCTGTCCTCTCCCCGTGTCTCCCGGCTGTCCTCATCCCGTGTCTCCCGGCTGTCCTCATCCCGTGTCTCCCGGCTGTCCTCATCCCGTGTCTCCCACTGTCCTCATCCCGTGTCTCACGCTGTCCTCTCCCCGTGTCTCCCGGCTGTCCTCGTCCCGTGTCTCACGCTGTCCTCTCCCCGTGTCTCCCGGCTGTCCTCATCCCGTGTCTCCCGGCTGTCCTCATCCCGTGTCTCCCGGCTGTCCTCATCCCGTGTCTCCCACTGTCCTCATCCCGTGTCTCACGCTGTCCTCTCCCCGTGTCTCCCGGCTGTCCTCGTCCCGTGTCTCACGCTGTCCTCTCCCCGTGTCTCCCGGCTGTCCTCATCCCGTGTCTCCTGGCTGTCCTCATCCCGTGTCTCCTGGCTGTCCTCATCCCGTGTCTCCCACTGTCCTCATCCCGTGTCTCCCGGCTGTCCTCATCCCGTGTCTCCCACTGTCCTCATCCCGTGTCTCACGCTGTCCTCTCCCCGTGTCTCCCGGCTGTCCTCGTCCCGTGTCTCACGCTGTCCTCTCCCCGTGTCTCCCGGCTGTCCTCGTCCCGTGTCTCCCGGCTGTCCTCATCCCGTGTCTCCCGCTGTCCTCGTCCCGTGTCTCACGCTGTCCTCGTCCCGTGTCTCACGCTGTCCTCTCCCCGTGTCTCCCGGCTGTCCTCATCCCGTGTCTCCCGGCTGTCCTCATCCCGTGTCTCCCGGCTGTCCTCATCCCGTGTCTCCCACTGTCCTCATCCCGTGTCTCACGCTGTCCTCTCCCCGTGTCTCCCGGCTGTCCTCGTCCCGTGTCTCACGCTGTCCTCTCCCCGTGTCTCCCGGCTGTCCTCATCCCGTGTCTCCCGGCTGTCCTCATCCCGTGTCTCCCACTGTCCTCATCCCGTGTCTCCCGGCTGTCCTCATCCCGTGTCTCCCACTGTCCTCATCCCGTGTCTCCCGGCTGTCCTCATCCCGTGTCTCCCACTGTCCTCATCCCGTGTCTCACGCTGTCCTCTCCCCGTGTCTCCCGGCTGTCCTCGTCCCGTGTCTCACGCTGTCCTCTCCCCGTGTCTCCCGGCTGTCCTCGTCCCGTGTCTCCCGGCTGTCCTCATCCCGTGTCTCCCGCTGTCCTCGTCCCGTGTCTCACGCTGTCCCGTCCCGTGTCTCCCGCTGTCCTCTCCCCGTGTCTCCCGCTGTCCTCGTCCCGTGTCTCCCGCTGTCCCGTCCCGTGTCTCCCGCTATCCTCATCCCGTGTCTCCCGCTGTCCCGTCCCGTGTCTCCCGCTGTCCTCATCCCGTGTCTCCCGGCCGCCCGGGTGTGACCAGCACCTGTGTCTGGCGCGAAGCGTGGGCGGCCGCCGGCTCACCTTCCTCTGGACGTCCAGCTGGTACTGGAACTCGCGGTGCGACAGTGCCCGCCGTGTGCGCGGCGTGTCCCAGCGGATGAGGCAGCTGGTGGCGTTGCAGCTGATGCTGACATTGGCTGGGGGGCCGTAGCGCTCTGCGACAGACACAGGCACGCCCTGAGCAGGGCCCGGGTCTGTGGGCCCCGACCTGCCCACACCTGGGCTCCCCACACCCTGCACACGCAGGAGGGAGGGGGAGGGAGGGAGGAAGGAAGAAGAGAAGGAGAAAGGGAAGGAGGGAAGGAGGGAAGGAAGGAAGGAAGGAAGGAAGGAAGGAAGGAAGGAAGGAAGGAAGGAAGGAAGGAGGGAGGAAAGGAAGGAAGGAAGGAGGGAAGGAAGGAAGGAAGGAAGAAGGGAAGGAAGGAAGGAAGGAGGGAGGGAGGGAGGGAGGGAGGGAGGGAAGGAAGGAAGGAAGGAAGAAGGGAGGGAAGGAGGGAAGGAAGGAAGGAGGGAAGGAAGGAAGGAAGGAAGGAGGGAGGGAGGGAGGGAGGGAAGGAAGGAGGTAAGGAAGAAGGGGAAGAAGGAAGGAGGAAAGGAAGGAGGGAGGTAAGGAAGAAGGGGAAGAAGGAAGGAGGAAAGGAAGGAGGGAGGGAAGGAAGGAGGTAAGGAAGAAGGGGAAGAAGGAAGGAGGAAAGGAAGGAGGGAGGGAAGGAGGGAGGGAAGGAAGGAGGTAAGGAAGAAGGGGAAGAAGGAAGGAGGAAAGGAAGGAGGGAGGGAGGGAAGGAAGGAAGATGGGAGGGAAGGAATGAGGGAGGGAGGGAAGGAAGGAAGGTGGGAGGGAGGGAAGGAGGGAAGCAAGGAAGGAGGGAAAGAAGGAGGGAAGGAAGGAAGGAGGAAGGGAGGGAAGGAGGGAGGGAGGGAAGGAAGGAGGGAGGGAGGGAAAGGAAGGAAGGAAGGAAGGAAGGAAGGAAGGAAGGAAGGAAGGAAGGAAGGTAGGTGGGAGGGAGGGAGGGAAGGAGGGAAAGAAGGAGGGAATAAGGAAGGAAGGAAGGAAGGAAGGAAGGAAGGAAGGAAGGAAGGAGGGAGGGAGGGAGGAAAGGAAGGGAGGGAGGGAGCAAAGGAAGGAAGGAAGGAAGGAAGGAAGGAAGGAAGGAAGGAAGGAAGGAGGGAGGGAGGGAGGAAAGGAAGGGAGGGAGGGAGGAAAGGAAGGAAGGAAGGAAGGAAGGAAGGAAGGAAGGAAGGAAGGAGGGAGGGAAGGAAGGAGGGAGGGAAGGAAGGAGGAAAGGAAGGTAGGAGGGAAAGAAGGAAGGAGGGAAGGAGGGAGGGAAGGAAGGAAGTAGGGAGGGAAGGAAGTAGGGAGGGAAGGAGGGAAGTCCTAGGTGTGCTTGGACGACTGGTTGGTGTGAGACTTGTCTCGCTGGGGCACCTCACATCCCATCTGCATACACTGCGTGCATGTCTGCCTTCGTTTGGCTTTCTTATTTTTTATTTTCTAAAGATGGTTACATTTTATGTGTTTAAACTGGCACACGATGACCGTAGCTATTTATGTGGCACACGGCGAGTGACGTTTGGATGCGTATTGAGGCGTGGTGATCAGACCTGGGTAACCGCCCCAGCCGCCGACTCAAACGTCTGCCACGACTTTGTGTTGGGAACATCCAACGTGCTCCTTGAAGCCGCTCGAAACTGTGTAACAAATTCTGCATTTTACTGCCACGAGATCCACTTTTTTGAAGCTCCCATATAATAACGCGTGGCCTAAAACACGCAAAATGTGTCTTTCCGAGCCTGGCCTATTTCCCGTCCCGTGACGTCCTCGTGTTCCATCCGGGCGCCCGCAAATGACGGGATTTCATGCTTTTCTATGGCTGCCTAGTGTTCCCCTTGTGCACGTGTGGCATGTTCTCTGTGCGCGTGTCACCTGTTCACGGACACCCAGGGGCATTCCGTGTCTTGGCTGTTGTGAATAGCGCCGCCATGAACGTGGGGGTGCAGATATCTCCATTTTTCTAATTTTTTTTTTTTTAATATTTCAGCATATTACGGAGGGTGGAACTGCGCTGATTTTTTGCACAGGGCAGTGTAGGAAACTTGCACGGATTTCCACGCCAATTCTGCTCGACTGAAAACCCCCAGGGAGACCCCAGGTGCCGTGCTCACCAATCTCCTTCGTGGACAGAATCGAGTCGAGGAACTGGATCCTCGCGGTGGCGCGGCTGCTGCCGTTGAGCAGGAAGTAGTTGCGGAACGTCAGGCCCGAGAGGTTTCGCAGGTGGCAGCCCAGGTGGGTGCCCAGGTGTGGCGTGTAGCGAGGGCATTCCCGCTCCTGTTTTCTCCTGCAAGAGCCCGGAGTGTTCAGAGACGCAATGAAGAAGAAGGAGAAGGAGAAGAAGGAGAAGGAGAAGAAGGATGAGAAGGAGGAGGAGGAGGAGGAGGAGGAGAAGGAGGAGGAGGAGGAGAAGGAGGAGAAGAAGGATGAGAAAGATGAGAAGGAAGAGGAGGAGGAGAAGGTGGAGGAGGAGGAGGAGAAGGTGGAGGAGGAGGAGGAGGAGAAGGTGAAGGAAAAGAAGAAAAAGAAGGAGGAGGAGGAGGAGGAGGAGAAGGAAGAGGAGAGAAGGAGGAGGAGAAGGAGGAGAAAGAGAAGGAGGAGAAGGAGAAGGAGGGGGAGGAGAAGGAGGAGAAGAAGGAGGAGGAGGAGGAGAAGGAGAGGGAGGAGGAGAAGGAGGAGGAGAAGGAGGAGGGGAAGGAGAAGGAGAAGGAGGAGAAAGAGAAGGAGGAGAAGGAGAAGGAGGAGGAGGGGGAGGAAGAGAAGGAGGAGGAGAAGGAGGAGGAGAAGGAGGAGGGGAAGGAGGAGGGGAAGGAGGAGAAGGAGGAGGAGAAGGAGGAGAAAGAGAAGGAGGAGAAGGAGAAGGAGGAGGAGGAGAAGGAGAAGAAGGAGGAGGAGAAGGAGGAGGAGTAGAAGAAGGAGGAGGAAGAGAAAGAGCAGAAGAAGGAGGAGGAGAAGGAGGAGGAGAAGGAGGAGAAGGAGGAGAAGAAGGAGGAGGAGAAGGAGGAGGAGGAGGAGGAGAAGGAGGAGGAGGAGAAGAAGGAGGAGGAGAAGGAGGAGGAGAAGGAGGAGAAGAAGGAGGAGGAGTAGAAGAAGGAGGAGGAAGAGAAAGAGCAGAAGAAGGAGGAAGAGAAGGAGGAAGAGGAGGAGGAGAAGGAGGAGGAGAAGGAGGAGGAGAAGGAGGAGGAGAAGGAGAAGGAGGAGGAGGAGAAGGAGGAGAAGAAGGAGGAGGAGAAGGAGGAGGAGAAGGAGGAGGAGGAGAAGGAGGAGGAGGAGGAGGAGAAGGAGGAGGATGAGGAGGAGAAGAAGGAGGAGGAGGAGGAGAAGGAGGGGAGGAGAACGAGGAGGAGAGAAGGAGGAGGAGGAGAAGGAGAGAAGGAGGAGGAGGAGGAGAAGGAGGAGGAGGAGGAGGAGAATGAGAAGGAGGAGGAGGAGAAAGAAGAAGAACAAGAGGAAGAGGAGGAGGAGGAGAAGAAGGAGGAGGAGAAGGAGGAGAAGACGAAGACCAAGAAGATGAAGGAGGAGAAGGAGGAGGAGGAGGAGAAGGAGAACGAGAGGGAGAAGAAGAAGAAGAAGAGCCCTGTTCGCGCGCCCTTCCCTGCCTTCCCGGTGGCCGCGCACTCGGACGGGCGGGCGCTCACCTGGAGTCTCGGATGTAGAGAAAGTACTGGACGTCGGCGGGGGCGGCGGGACCCCTGGCCCAGGTGCAGTTCATGAAGTCCACGTCGTAGATGACGCAGGAGAAGTTGCGGGCCGCGGTGCCCTCCGCCCCTGGGGGGAGGCAGAGGCTAAATATCTGTCACCCCGCGGTGATTGGCGCTGGCTGGAGGTCGCAGGGACCGTCCCAAGGGGTCCCCCACGCCCCCAGCCTCCGCTGCCTCCGCTACCTGGGTTGGTGTAGAGCACTTTCTCCCGAAAGGAGCGCTGGCTGGTGTTGACTTGGACTTCCAGCAGGACGCCCCGATGCAGAGACGTGTCCTCAAAGTTGCACCAGCATTCCTGCTTCCTGGGCTAGAAAACGTTGCAGCCTCCTGGGTTATTTCATAAGGAGACCGAGACACAGGGGAACCCGCTCTTGCTTTTGACGCAGACCCTTCCTGTGTCTCCCGCCCGGGCTGGAGTGCCGTGGCGTCATCACAGCTCGCCGCGGCCTCCGACTCCCGGGCTCAAGCGATCCTCCTGCCTCAGCCTCCCGAGTAGCTGGGACTACCGGCGTGCACCACCATGCACCACGATGCCCGGCTAATTTTTTAACATTTTTTTTGTAGAGACGGGGTCTCGATATATTGTCCAGGCAAGAGTCAAACACCTGTCCTCAAGCAATCCTCCCACCTCAGCCTCCCAAAGTGCTAGGATTATAGGTGCACCCGCATCACGCCAGCTAATTTTTGTGTGTTGTAGAGACGGGGTCTTGCTATGCTGCCCAGGCTGGTCTCAAACTCCTGGGGCTGCAGCCATCCTCCTCCCTCGGCCTCCCGAGAGGCTGGGACTACAGTCAACACCTATGATGTGAGTAAGTCTACCGTTTGGACCCTCTCACGTGGGACGAACAAACAGAAGGCTGTGTCACTCCGCACAGGCGGAAGGGGGCAGTTTCTCTAAGTGACACCGGCCTCGAGGGGTCCCCAAGTTCGACAGTCACACGGGAACACTGATGTCTTCCCTGACGGCTGTTGCCGGATGTTCCCTCCCCTCAAAGTCGGCCCTGGAAACGCTGGGAGGTTTCGGGCGCCTGCGGGGCCCTGCTGCCCCTGCCTCTCTCCCCGCCCGGCCGCGGCCACTCGTCCCTTCCTGGAGGCCCGGCTGGGGTCCTGCCTCCCCCACGGCTCGGCCGGCCCTGCTGGCTATGAGGCTGCGGACGCCCCAGGGTGCAGGGGCTGCTCCCCGCTGTGGGCGCCTGGGGCCTTCGCCTGCCCCGGGGCCTGAGTCCTGAGAGCCCGAGAGCCGGGCCGGGTGGTCCCTGCGTCGCTCTGTGCCTGTGCTGTGTGTGTCTACCCATCACTGCGTCTCTCTCCTCCTCTCTCCCTCCTCTCCTCCTCCTCTCCCCTTCCTCCTCCCATCCCCCCTCCCTTCTCCCGTCCCCCCTCCTCTTCCTTCTCCCCTCCCTCCTCCCAACCCTCCTCCCCTCCCTCCTTCTGTCCCCTCCCTCCTCCAAACCCTCCTCCCCTCCCTCCTCCTGTCCCCTCCCTCCTCCCCTCTCTCCTCCTGTCCCCTCCCTCCTCCCAACCCTCCTCCCCTCCCTCCTCCTGTCCCCCTCCCTCCTCCTCTCCCTCTTCCTCTTCCACCTCCCCTCCCTCCTCCCCTCCCTCTCCCCCTCCCTCCCTCTCCCCCTCCTCCCGGCCTCTCTTCCCTCTCCGCCTCTCTCTCCCCCTCCCCCCCATGTGCTGACACTGAGTCCACAGGGCGGGGGACACAGTGACAGAGGCCACCCCACTCCCCTGCTCCTCCACGGATATTGGAGGGAATTCCAATAAAGATAACAGGTATTCTTTTTTCCCCCTTATACACACTTAATCCTTTATATGTAAATACAAAAAAAGTCCCACCCACCCTTTGCTTTTTAGAAAATGATTTGAGTTTTTTCTGTAACTAAGGCTCCCTGTCCCGTTAGGCCACACTGCGCTGGCGCCCCAGGGAGACGGACCCCGTCCCCCCCATGCTAGCTGGCCCTGCCTCCCCCCAGAGTCCCCACCCCCACCCTGGGTGTCCCCAAACGCCACCCTTCCCCCAGAGTTCCCACCCCTGCCCTGCGTGTCCCCAAATGCCACCCTCCCCCCAGAGTCCCCACCCCTGCCCTGCGCGTCCCCAAACGCCACCCGTGTGCCCCCCCCCTTGGCTGCCCTCCTGGCATTCCACCTGGGCGGGGCCGCGTGGAGGCGGGGCTGGGCACGCACCTGCTCACCTTCTTCACAACGGGGTCGCCCCCACGGGGCGTCAGCGCGCACCTGCTGGCCGTGGCGTCCTCCCTGCAGTCCCAGGCCAGCCGCATGGCCCGGGGGTCGAACCTGGCGTGCAGGGCCGGCTCCGGCCCCGGGGTCGGGGGTCCTGCGGGGAGCGGCCGCCAGTCAGGAAGCCCCTGTGCCCGGCCGCCGGCCAGCGCGTGGGGGTCGGGGCCGGACGCGGGGAGTCTCCGCAGGGGACCCGGGACAAGTCCACGGAGAACCCGCGTCACCCGGGGGACAACCTGCCCGCGCCGGGCTGCCACTCAACCCCCCAGGGCAAGACAGACCCGCCCTGGTCCCCGCCATGTGAGACCCGAGGGAGAAAGGCCAGGCGGCATGCGGTGTAGACCTCGCGCCCCCACACCGAGCCCCCCACCCCCCCAAGGGCCCTCCCGCCGTGGACAGAGACCCCCTCCTCCTCCTCCTCCCCACGCCCACGAAACTCATTTTGCTTCTAGCAGTGAGTGGCGACAGCTTGGGACGGAAGCGGAAAAACGCCGTGGGGACCCAGGTTAGACTCCAGCCCCGTCACTAGCTAGGTGAAATCATTCCCGTCTCCAAGCCTCAGTTTCCCCATCTGTACAATGGGCGGATGGGCATTCTCAGCACCAAATGGGGAGAGAATGGGGAGAGGACAACAGGAGCTCTGAGGCTTCCAGCGGGCCACCCGGGGCTCACCGGGTCCCTCATGAAGGTTGGGGTGAAATGAAATTGGACCCAAGCATGGGCGGGACACGCACCCACACGTGACGGACATCTGAGGGGGCCGCAGGGAAGCGCCAATCACGTCCCGCACTCACCCCGGGGCTCCGGAGTCAGCAGGAGAGCCGGGTCCAGCAGCATTGACAGCAGAAGGGCCGTGGCCAGGAGAACCATGGGGCTGCCCACGGGGCAGGATGGTCCTGCAGGGACACAGCGGCACAGGCTGAGACAGATGATCAGCTCTGCCGTGGCACTGCAGCCAGGGGACCCCACAGAGAGTTCCCCTGGGGACACGGCGTGCAGAAACAAACCCAGTGGGGTGGTCAGGGGGTGGCTGTCATCTGGGGGACCAACAATGGCTGCAGAGGGTCCATGGAAACTTCCATCTGTGAAGCATCTCGTGGAGATCTCTGGGGACGTTATTCTGTCTACCACATGGGATTAGGACATGGACATCTCTGGGGACATTATTCTGTCTACCACGTGGGATTAGGACGTGGACATCTCTGGGGACGTTATTCTGTCTCCCACGTGGGATTAGGACGTGGACATCTCTAGGGACGTTATTCTGTCTACCACATGTGATTAGGACGTGGACATGTCTGGGGACGTTATTCTGTCTACCACATGGGATTAGGACGTGGACATCTCTGAGCACGTTATTCTGTCTACCACATGGGGTTAGGACGTGGACATCTCTGGGGACATTATTCTGTCTCCCACATGGGATTAGGACGTGGACATCTCTGGGGACATCATTCTGTCTACCACATGAGATTAGGACGTGGACATCTCTGGGGACATTATTCTGTCTACCACATGGGATTAGGACGTGGACATCTCTGGGGACATTATTCTGTCTACCACGTGGGATTAGGATGTGGACATCTCTGGGGACGTTATTCTGTCTACCACATGGGACTAGGATGTGGACGTCTTTGGGGTCTCAATATGGTGAACTTTCGTGAAGCTTTGCTGATTCCTGGTTCAGGTGGCCTCAATTCCATGGGTGACACAAAATGCTGACCCGAATATGCTCTGGGCAAATTGCCATGGGTCTGATTAGTTTCTCTTTGCTTCCACTTTCTCTTAATAATTAGTGTGGATTTGGGGAGAACAGAATAAGAAATAATGGTTAAGGTTTCCGTTTTAATAATAACGGGGCTTTTTGTTATTTTTTGAGGTTTTTTGTTTTTTGTTTAACTTGAGTTTTGTTACAATGGAAAAGGGTAAGTGAAAAAAGGGAAGAGGAAAAATAAGAGGGGTAAGCACCTAAAAAAACGCAGGGGAACCTTAGCACACTGACTGCCGCGTGAGTTGTATTTAACTCGGGCTGCTTTTCACCCCAGGTCTGTGTGAAGCGAAACCCTGCTGCTGGTTTGTGGAAATCTTACTTGCTGATGTTCTTATTGTCCCCATGAATAGTGACAATTTCATTCTAAAAACGTGGATTGCGGTACATAGAACTGACGCACAGAAAACAAGAAAAAAATAGCAAATTAGAAAGGATCGTTTGTCTTTAATAAAACACCGTGGTCCCAGGGGAAAAATATATATATATTTTTTTCTAGTGTGGCAGTCAGTGTATAAAATTCATATTGCTGCATGAAAGAAGCCAGTGTGCAAAAAAAGGCTACAGATTGTGTGACTGCAACATGGGGAACATTCCGGAAAAGAGAAAAAATGATGGAGATGAAAGAGGTGAGAGGTTGCAAGGAATTAGGGGGCGGGAGGGATGAACGGGCAGAGGACGGAAGACATTTGAAGCAGCGAAACTGCTGTGTGACACTGTAGGGCTGGGTCCAGGTCATTGTGCATTTGTACAGTCCCGTGGAATGCACAAAACCAGTGCAAACCTCAGCAAGTAAACTTCACCCTTTACTTAGTAACACTGTATCAATATAGGCTCAGTCCTTGCAACAAAGCAGCACGCGAGTGCAACGTGCTCACAACAATGTAGCACACCAGTGCACCATGCTTGCGACAATGAAGCACACCAGCGCACCATGTTTGCAACAATGAAGCACACCTGCACTCTGTGCTTTTCAACAATGCAGTATACCGGCACAGCATGCTTGCAACAATGTTGCACATCGGCTCACCATGCTTGAAACAAACACACCGGTGCTGCATGCTCGCAACAATGTAGCACACCTGCGCACTGTGCTTTTCAGCAATGCAGTACTCGGGCACAGCGTGCTTGCAACAATGTTGCACACCGTCGCACCATGTTTGCAACAATGAAGCACACCTGCACACTGTGCTTTTCAACAATGCAGTATACCGGCACAGCGTGCTTGCAACAATGTTGCACATCGGCTCACCATGCTTGAAACAAACACATCAGTGCAGCATGCTTGCAACAATGTTGCACACTGGTGCTGCATGCTCGCAACAATGTAGCACACCTGCGCACTGTGCTTTTCAGCAATGCAGTACACGGGCACAGCGTGCTTGCAACAATGTTGCACATCGGCTCACCATGCTTGAAACAAACACATCAGTGCAGCATGCTTGCAACAATGTTGCACACTGGTGCTGCATGCTCGCAACAATGTAGCACACCTGCGCACTGTGCTTTTCAGCAATGCAGTACACGGGCACAGCATGCTCGCAACAACGTAGCACACCGGCGCAACATGCTCGCAACAATGTATCGCACCGGTGCAACATTCTTGCAGCAATGCAGCACACGGATGCCGCATGCTTGCAGCAACGTAGCAGAGCAGTGCCGCATGCTTGCAACAAAGCAGCATGCCAGTGCAATGTGCTTGCAACAATGTAGCAGAGCAGTGTAACATGCTTGCAGCAATGCAGCAGGCACTGGTGCAACGTGCCTGCAACAATGTTGTACACTGGCACACCATGCTTGCAACAACGTAGCACATTGGCGCACCATGCTTGCAATAATGCAGTACATCATGCTTACAGCAATGCAGCACACCTGCACACCATGCTCGCAACAATCTAGCCCACTGCTGCACCGTGCTTGCGACAATGTAGCACATCAAGGCAACGTGCTAACCACAGAGCAAACTGCGCATATATAGGAATGCTGGATTTTTCTGCAAACATTAAACTGCCCTCCCTAAACATAAATAAATGCAGACTTACAGTTTTTTGTTTTTTTTTAAGGGCATGTGTGAACGTCTCTAGGTGGGAGGCCTCCCCAAGCAGCCCTGGTGGGCTTTGACCCTTGTGACCTCATCTCCTCCACATCCGCCTCAGCGTTGCAGCGGCCAACTGTGAACTTGTGGTGTGCACACCTGGGGCAGGCAGCGCACCTGGGTGAACTGCACGTCCCCCGCCTCGGGCTGATGCACCTGCACTCATTGCACCTCTCTGAGCTGTCAGTCTCTGCAGGGAGCCTGACTTGCTGTGGAAGGGGAAATCAAAGCCACCAGCCCAGACCTGTGTGGTCTTCCCCGCCCACCTGGAGCCCACCTGTGTGCAACGTGGACGAGCCCAGCTTCCTCCTCCTGAGGGCTGGATCCCGCTGCGTCCAGCTCCCCCCAGACCTCGTCTGCGTCTTTCCAGCCTTGCTCTGCCCTGGGTCGGGGGGGCTCCCGCAGTCCACCGAGAGACCCTCGGTGTGCCTGGTTGCAGCCCGGGCTGCAGATGCAATGAAGCCCCGCCCCCCCCCCCGTGACTGACAGGTGCAGAATCCCACTGGGTCCTGCTACCCCCTCCGCTCGGCTGTTCAGCGTTTGGGGCACTGGCGTTCTTCTCGGGTCCGACTCCTTCTCCCACTGTGAGCTGGCTCGTGAGTGTCCTGGGACTGCCGTGATGAAGTACCACAGATCGGAGGGCTTAAAACTACAGGGATTTGTCCTCTACTCCCGGTCCTGGAGACCAGACGTCTGGGATCGCGGCGTGGGCAGGGCCGAGCTCCCTCCCTCCGGAGGCTCCAGGGGAAGGTGCTTCCTTGGCCTGACCACCGCGTGGCTCACCCTCCCCTCCTTGTGGCATGCACCTGCCACATTGTCCCTGACGTGTGTGAGTGCCCCGGGCACTTTGGAGCCCAGCTGTCACTCAGCAGGGAGCGGGCAGGCAGGGTGGGCCGGGGGCCAGGCTGCGAGACTCCTTGGGGCGGCTGTGGTTTCCGCACCTCCTCTCCCTGTCTTTCCGGCCGGGCTGTGAGGTTTACAGGAGGCCAGAACCCCGCGCCCCAAATGTGACTGTGGGGCCAGAAGGCACCACCCCAAATGAGGCTACGAGGGCGGAATACGTCACCCCCAAGTACGACGATGAGACTAGACTATTCCACCCCAAGTACGACTATGGGAGGCTAGAACATGCCGCCCTGGTGACTATGAGACCGGAACACGCCTCCCTGACATGTGACCACAAGACCGGAACACACCAGCCCCAAAACATGCCCCGTTGGCATGCGGACTATTTTGAGCTGGCTATTTTGAGAACGGATCCAAACTCAAGAGTCGGCATTCACTGTCTCTTGCAAGAGACGTCGGCACCTGCCAAGGGAACCTGCACTTCCAAAACATCGCCTCCCGCTCTGCCCCCGGATTCCGGATTCCGGCGTCCCTAATTCGCCGCAGGCTGCAACCCGTGGAGAAGGGGCTGACTCGAACCCGCCACACCTCAAACCTTGCTGGTGTCTGCCTCAATTTTCCCCCCCCATCGCCTCCCCATGGCTGGACGTTCGGGCTCCCTTCTTTTCCGCCCCAGCTGAAGGCAGGGCATTCAGTCCTCCACTCTGGGCCTTCAGTCTGAGCCTCCGCTCTGAGCCCAACTCACTCTTCTCTGGGCAACTCCTGCCCTGTACATGAGGGGCGCCCACTCACGCACCATGCTCATTCCTCTCTCTCGCCAGGGCCCCGGCTCAGCGAACCCCAGACGAGGGGAAGGAAAAGGCCCCTCTCCCCCCGCAGTGCCCTGTCGCGAGCTCGTCTCCCTTCCCGGCGGGCGCCCTTCCCCGCGGCTTCGGGGACGGGCATGGAGCTGTCCCCGCAGATGCCCACCCTCGACTCGAAACACTTGCTCTAACGGTTCCCCATTTCACTTCCTCAGAACCGAGTGCCCATCCTGGGATCCTTCTTGTCATTGTGGCTGCCCAAAACCACACGCTTCTTTAAACTTCACTTAAAAAAAACCCCCCAAAAAAAACAAGAAAAAGAAAAACCCTAAAAACCAACCCCATCATCCACAGCCCAAAGGAGGCATGCATAATAATCCCGCTAATCTGCTTTCTTTTCTTTTCTTTTCTTTTCTTTTCTTTTCTTTTCTTTTCTTTTCTTTTCTTTTCTTTTCTTTTCTTTTCTTTTCTTTTCTTTTCTTTCCTTCCTTCCTTCCTTCCTTCCTTCCTTCCTTCCTTCCTTCCTTCCTTCCTTCCTTCCTTCCTTCCTTCCTTCCTTCCTTTCTTCCTTTTTCTTTTTCTTTTTCTTTTTCTTTTTCTTTTTCTTTTTCTTTTGAGACACAGTCTCACTCTGTTGCCCAGGCTAGAGTGCCGTGGCATCAGCCTCACTCACAGCGGCCTCCAACTCCTGGGCCCAAGCGATCCTCCTGCCTCAGCTTCCTGAGTAGCTGGGACTACAGGCATGCACCACCACGCCTGGCTAATTTTTTTCTATATATTTTTAGTTGGCCAATTAATTTCTTTCTATTTTTAGTAGAGACAGAGTCTCACTCTTGCTCAGGCTGGTCTCAAACTCCGGACGTTGAGTGATCCTCCCGCCTCGGCCTCCCAGAGTGCTGGGACTACAGGCATGCGCCACCATGCCCAGCTAATATTTTCTATATATATTAGTTGGCCAATTAATTTCTTTATATTTTTAGTAGAGACAACGGTCTCGCTCTTGCTCGGGCTTGTCTAGAACTCCTGACCTCGAGCGATCCTCCCGCCTCGGCCTCCCAGGGTGCCGGAATGACAGGCGTGAGCCACCGCGCCCGGCCTGCTAATCTGCTTTCTGCCTCTGTGGAGTTACCTGTTTTACGCAAACGCAAAATCATGCCATATTCTGGCCTTTTGCACAACCCACCCTCTTTCTCTTCTTTCAGTTTCCACAGCCTGCCGTTTTCTTGCCCTGTCTCTGCAGACTCCGGTTCCCCTTAAGGTCGGAGCTGCCAAGTTCCTCGTCCTGCAGTAGCTGGCCAGACTCGGAGCACGCCTGACTTCCTGCGGCTCCTCAGATTTAAAGGAAAGGCTGAACGGTTTCCATGTGAGCTTCTCGGGCGGGACATATGCAGGAAATTCCCCCGACCTCCGGCTCCAAAGCAGGCCTTGCTTTTACCCATCCGGGCCAGAGCTGAAATGTCTCAATTTCTTTCTTTCTTTCTTTCTTTCTTTCTTTCTTTCTTTCTTTCTTTCTTTCTTTCTTTCTTTCTTTCTTTCTTTCTTTCTTCCTTCCTTCCTTCCTTCCTTCCTTCCTTCCTTCCTTCCTTCCTTCCTTCCTTCCTTCCTTCCTTCCTTCCTTCCTTCCTTCCTTCCTTCCTTCCTTCCTTCCTTTCTTTTTCTTTCCTCACTCTGTTGCCCAGGCTAGAGTTCCGTGGCGTCAGCCTAGCTCACAGCAACCTCAAACTCCTAGGCTCAAGCGATCCTCCTGCCTCAGCCTCCCGAGTAGCTAGGACTACAGGCATGCACCACCATGCCCGGCTAATTTTTTTTTCCCTATACATATTAGTTGGCCAATTAATTTCTTTCTATTTATAGTAGAGACGGGGTCATGCTCTTGCTCAGGCTGGTTTCGAACTCCTGACCTCGAGCGACCCTCCCGCCTCAGCCTCTCAGAGTGCTGGGATGACAGGCGTGAGCCACTGCGCCCGGTCTGAAACGTCTCATTTCTGAAGTGCCCTGCCGGGCACAGCTGGCCCATGTGCGGGACTCCCCGGGGGAGGGGGACGTGGCGGGAGGGGGGGTCCCCCTGAGGTCCAGGGGAGGCCCCCACTTGCTGCATTTGGGCCACACACGAGGACACGTCACGGTGCCTGGTGTCCCCTCCCGGTGCGAGCCGGCTCCTTGCCGTGGCTGACGGGGACCGTAACACACCTCCCCCCACCCCGTGAGTGACATCCGTGTGCGGAGCCAGTCCCCTCAGGGGTTCCAAAGTCCCACCCTCAGGTCCCCGCTGACCCCACCAAGCAGAAAGACGCACCCTCGTGACTCAGCATGCTGGAGGGCCACAGAAGCAAGGAAGCGCCTTACCCCACGGCATCCGTCCGCCCGCTGTCCTCGGCTCCCTGTCCTTCCCTCCTCGGCCCGGCAGGCCACCTGCATCCAGCCGCCTCCTCCCCTACCGACCACCGCCGCTCTCCGCCCTGTGCAAGTGAGCGAGCACACTCATCCCGGCGGCCGCGCTTGCTTCAGAGTTTCATGCCGGGCCCTTCCCTTTTTCCCCCGAATTCCTCTTCCTGACCTTGAGCTTCCTCATTTGACAGTAACGATTGAGACACCCGTGGCCGGCAAGCTCACGGGCAGGCTGGCAGCCTCCGCTCCAAACCGTGCTGCTCGAGAAGCTCCCACGTGGACCACACCCACCCCCTTGTGCTGCCTGCAAAGTGCCAAGAAGAGCCAAGCAGAGGGGAGTCGAGGTGCAAACAGGTGGCGTCTACACAGCGCACAGGGCTCCGTGGACAGGCGGTCGAAGGGGGTGCCGGCACGGTCACAAGAGCAGAGGCAAAAGGCAGCTTCCCAGAGTGTGTCACCTCGAGCGTTCTATTCCCGGCGGAGCTGTGTCTTAGACCACTTGTGTTGCTTAAAAAAAAAAAAAAAAAAGCCCAAGGCTGGGAAACACAGAAGGAAAGAGGTTTATTCAGCTCACCGCTCTGCAGGCTGTACAAAAGCTGTGGCCTGAGCCTCTGCTTACGGGTAGGGACCCCGGCCGCCCCCACTTGCGGCACAAGGGGAATGAGAGAGATGGCGTGTGCAGCGGTGGCGTGGCCACAGAGAAACCAGGGAGAGAGAGAAGTGGGAGGTGACAGGTTCTTTCAAAAACCAGCGCTTGTGCAGACACAGCAGCGCAAGAGCTCACGCACCCTCCGGAGCATTGCAGGAAGCTCTTTATGAGCGGTCCCTGAGCCCCCTGAGCCACACGCCTCCCACCGGGTCCTGCCACCAGCACTGGGCATCACATTTCAGCAGCAGACGTGTGGCAGAGAGCCCAGTGAACGTAGCCAAAGCGTAGCGAGCGGCTTCTCTCCAGCATTGATGCAGGAGAAGTTTACCTTCCCAAGAGTTCAGCCAGATGGGCTCACTGAGCCTGCCCAGCCCAGGCTCCACGCTGGGTCTTCCTGTCTTCAGTGGCACATACCTTGTGTCTGGCTTTCAGCTTAGGGCCACTCCTGTCCAGTGCCATTCATGAGACCTTCACTGAGCACCCCGGGGCTCTAAACCCTTCCACGGATGGTAGGAAGCAGATTGGCAGCTCGCGGCAGGACACGCTGAGTAGGAAAGCAACACAGGCTGGGGCATCATCTCGGGTCCCCCCAGGGAGGGGCCTTCTCACATGGTGATGGGCAGGAGCAGGCTAGGGAAGAGACTGCGTTTGATCTGGACCACAGAGGATGTGCTGAGTCTCAGTGGAGGATTAGAGCAACAGGCCAGAGCTCACGGGCATCCGAGCATTGCAGGAAGCTCCAGAGACCTTCTCATGAGAAGAAACACACAAGTAGAAGTTGGGCACCAAGGCCATCCTGACAGCAGCTGTGGGTTGGGACGGGTCAGCTCTGGCCTGGTGCATAATTCTTGATGACAGTGTTTATAGGGTGTTACATGGCACAGCTGGCCACAGGAGAACCCCCAATCCCCCATTGTCAGTCTCCGGAATCCAGAAGCAGAAGAATTTCTGGAATAGGAGAAGACCTCCGTGAACAATGAGATGCAGGCAGAGTGTCCAGGAGATAAGTGTGAGCAGATGTGCTGGGCAGAGACAGGTGGAGGTGCCCATGCTAACTGGGGTTTCAGGGCTGAGAAAATGCCGGAATTGTTGGTGCCTTCCCAGAGTTGGAGAAATAGGAGGAGGAGACCACACAGGGGCCAGAGTGGGAAGAGGAGACGCCGTGTTTAGTTGTGCCGTGTTTAGTGGCTTCCTGGAGGAAACTTCAGGTGGGGGCGTCCAGCAGGGAGTTGGATGTCAGGATCTGAATCAAGGGAGAACAGTGAGTGACTCCACGGTGGATGATGCACTGTGAACTTCTTTCTGACTTATCATCAACACCATCATCACCAGCATCACCATAATCAGCACCATTACCATCATCATCACCACCATCATCATCATCATCCCCATGATCACCATCATCACCACCATCATCATCACCACCATCATCACCACCATCATTATCATCACAGCAATCACCATCATCATCACCACTATCACCACCATAATCACCACTATCACATCATCATCATCATCATTATTACCACAATCACCACCTTCATCACCATCACCATCATCACCACCATCATCACCACCATCATCATCACCATCATCACCACCATCATCATCACCATCATCACCACCATCATCATCACCATCATCACCACCATGATCACCACCATGATCACCACCATCATCACCATCATCACCACCATCACCACCATCACCACCACCATGATCACCACCATCATCACCATCATCACCACCATCATTATCATCACCATCATCATCACCATGATCACCACCATCATCACCATCATCACCATCACCACCATCACCACCATCATCACCATCACCACCATCATCACCATCATCATCATCACCATCATCACCACCATCACCACCATCACCACCATCATCACCATCATCACCACCACCATCACCATCATCATCATCACCATCACCATCATCACCATCACAATTACCACCATCATCATCATCACCATCACCATCACCATCATCACAATCACCACCATCACCATCACCATCATCATCACCACCATCATCACCATCATCACCATCACCACCACCATCACCATCATCACCATCATCATCATCACCATCATCACCACCATCACCACCATCATCACCACCATCACCATCATCACCACCACCATCACCATCATCACCACTACCATCACCACTATCATCACTATCATCATCACCATCACCACCATCACAATCACCATCATCATCATCACCATCACCACCATCACCATCATCACCATCATCACCATCACCATCACCATCATCACAATCACCACCATCACCATCACCACCATCATCAGACAGGACGTTCCTGATGCTTACAGCACTTGCATCTCAGCGAATGAAGAATCCCACAACACAACTATGTGGTACAGAGTTAACGCAGCAGGCCTGGAGTGTCCACACCCTGCACATTCTTAGAAAAAAGTCTGGCCCTTCTACATACTCAGGGAGGTTACCTCTGAGTCCTTAGAACATCCTGCCTGAGAAGAATGTCTTTGTTTACCTGGGGGTCTCAGGCCACTCCAGGTTGCTTAGGCTACCCATGTGATGATTTGTGGTAGGGGCCACAGTAGCATGGTATCAGCTCGATCCTCCTGAAGTCAGCCACGTGGGTGAGTGGACACCAACCCTGGGCCAAACTGGGACACCAAGGTTCAGGTGAGCCTCCCCGGTTGGCACTGCTTCATGCATGTGGTCATACCTTATTGATGGGAGAATTAAGCATTGTCCGTGACTCTTCTGCTCATGCCTGGCATCTTCTGGACTCATCTCCTTGTACCTTTTCCTTCGTTGATTTGAATCAGTACCATTTCACCATAATAAAGCCACAACCATGAATATAATGGCTCTGCTGAGTTCTGTGGGTCTTTCTCCTGAATGATTGAATCCAAGGGTGGTCTTGGGGAACTGCTCACACAGTGTCTAGTCACCCTCATGAGGGCCACCGTGCCTGGCTGAGTAGGAGAAGCTTCATACTACTTGGCATCTGGACAAGTGACTGCTTGATGTTTCCTGGGACGCCTCAGTTTCCATCTTTTCTTCAGCTGCTTTTGACCTGGGCAGTCCAGATCTACTCAGAGTTCCACCACTGTGTGGACCAGAGGGGGAAGATTAAGGGAATTTCCATGCAGCCTCAGGGGACTTTCCAGGGTCCTGCTGGGAGCTCGGCCTGGATAGTGCCTGAGGAGGCCCGGGCAGAAGAAACAGAAGCCAGGGTCAACCACAATGCCCACCAACATGCCAGGCTGCTGGAGTTTGGACTCTCTGTAACTTTAACAAAATGCACAATGCATTCTCTTTTCTACTTTCTTGATTTGGGAGTCGGCTTTTGCTAAAAAAAAAGCATTTGACCTTTGATGAAGATCTCACATTCTGTGAATTTAACGTAGAAGTAGCTGGACGTAACGGTGGCTTTCCAGGAACTCAGAGTGAAGAAAAGGTTCCCCATGGTTTCGACTCTGCTGCCCACACTCGCTCCAGCCAGCTGGCTGTGGCAGGCCGAATGTCCCCAAGCACATGGCAGAACACCTGCATTGCCTGCGTGGCAGGATGGGAGGGAAGGCAGCACCCACCACGCTCTCTGAGGAGCTCGTTAGTGGCCGAGCAGGAGAGCAGCGACCAAGAGGCTTTCCTCATGTCTTCAGTGCGCCAGTGCCTCATTTCTAGACTGTCAGCTCTGCTTGCAGCCTCCTCCTCATCTGTGGGGTATGGTGGGCAGGGATAGAGGGAGGAGAAAGGCCTGGATCTCCTCAGTGGTCTCCTTCCATAGAAAGGAGAAATAAGACAGTCTTGCAGGCTGACTTGATAAACCACTCATTCATCTTTGATGATGGTGGCGATGGTGGTGGTCATGGTGATGATGATGGTGGTGGTGATTGTGGTGGTGGTGATGGTGGTGATGGTGGTGGTGGTGGTGATGATAATGATGGTGGTGGTGATGGTGGTGATGATGATGGTGATGATGGTGAGGGTGGTGATGATGGTGGTGATGATGGTGAGGGTGGTGATGATGGTGGTGATGATGGTGATGATGATGATAGTGATAATGATGGTGATGGTGGTGATGATGGTGATGATGATGATGATGATGGTGGCGGTGGAGATGATGATGATAGTGATAATGATGGTGGTGATGGTGATGATGATGATGGTGGTGGTAATGGTGATGATGGTGAGGATGATGATGATGGTGAGGGTGATGATGATGATGATGGTGGTGGTGATGGTGATGATGGTGAGGGTGATGTTGATGGTGATGATGGTGATAATGATGATGGTGGTGGTGATGGTGATGATGGTGAGGGTGATGTTGATGGTGATGATGGTGATGATGATGATGATGGTGGCGATGGAGATGATGATGATAGTGATAATGATGGTGGTGATGGTGATGATGGTGGTGGTGATGGTGGTGATGGTGATGATGGTGAGGGTGATGTTGATGTTGATGATGGTGATGATGATGACGGTGGTGGTGATGGTGATGATGGTGAGGGTGATGATGATGGTGATGATGGTGATGGTGATGATGGTGAAATAAATTCATTTATTCCTGTAGCATGAAAACCTATGCTTTGGGATTCCAAGAACTCTTGGAAAGCATTTCCTGCATCCTGCTGGTTGTTGAAGGATCTTCTTCCCTGCAAAAATGTCATCGAGATGCTTGAAGAAGTGGTCATTGGGTGGCGAGAGGTCAGGTGAAAACGGCGGATGAGGCAAAGCTTCGCAGCCCAATTTGTTCGACTTTTGAAGCGTTGATTGTGCAACCTGTGGTCGGCGTTGTCGTGGAGGTGAACCGGGCCCTTTCTGTTGACCAATGCCAGCTGCAGGCGTTGCAGTGTTCAGAGCATCTCTTCGATTTGCTGAGAATACGCCTCAGATGTGACGGTTTCGCCGGGATTCGGAAAGCTGTGGTGGACCAGACCTGCAGCAGATCACCAGACAGTGACCGCGACCCCTCTTTGGTGCAAGCTTGGCTTTGGGGCGTGCTTTGGAGCTTCTTCTTGGTCCGACCACTGAGCTGGTCATGGCTGGTTGTCGCATAAAATCCACTTTTCGTCGCGCATCACAATCCAATCGAGAAATGGTTCGTTTGCTGTTGCATACAATGAAAGAAGACACTTCGAAAGAATGATTTTTTTTTTTTTTATTTTCAGTCAGCTCACGAGGCACCCACTTATTGAGCTTTTTTTTCCGCCTTTCCAACTGGCTTCAAATGCGGAACGACTGGAGGGTGGGTGGTCGGCCTTGAGTTCTTTGGCAACTTCTCCTGCAGTTGTAAGAGGGTCAGCTTCGATGATTGCTCTCAGTTGGTCCTTGTCAACTTCCGATGGTCGGCCACTGTGCTCCTCATCTTCAAGGCTCTTGTCTCCGTTTGCAAAACTTCTGGAAGCACCGCTGCACCGTCCGTTATGTTAGCAGTTGCCGGGCCGAATGCATTGCCGGTGTTGCGAGTTGCCTCTGCTGGTTTACGACCCATTTTGAACCCGAATAAGACAATCACTTGAATCTGCTTTTTGTCTAACATCATTTCCGTAGTCTAAAATAAATACAACATAAACAGCAAGGCATAAGTCCTTAGCAAAGAAGCATAAAGCAATAAATGTGCATTAAAACGATGGATAACATAACCACATTCATTTAAGAATCCATTCCAATATAAGACGGCATATCTGAGCAATGCTAAAACCACAATTCCTTTAGTGCTAAACGAAGACATACACACACACACACACACACACACACACACACACAATGTTAAAATACCTGTACTTCCTTAGAATGGAAAACTTATTTGAAAAGTCTGCTAAAGTCTAGCATGGCGAGTTTATGGACATGCATGGTTGGATGTGCTGTGAATCGGCACAAACATTCCAGGGTTGGATTTGGCAACTTCTGTCACAATTTTAATTTGTCACAAGGTATGCCCACCTGTGTCCAGAAGGGTCTGTGATCTGGGAGTCTCACTGCTACCTTGCTTGTAATGGTGACAGGACCGGCAACAATTTGAAACTGCACCTGTAAAGGAATGGTTGGCAATGTAATCCTAGTTCCTATAAAACACATGATGCAACCGTCAAGAAGAAATGAGTTACGTCTATATGAGTGTGCAGAAATATCTTCTAAATATATTTTAAAGAGGAACATAGGAAGCCAGGAGGAGGACAGAGTGAAGCCCATGATACTATTTGCACACAAAGGAACAATAGACCTATGCATGCATCTGCAAGTCCCCAAGTATTTTATGCATAGACCTGTGGATGCATTTTATTTTATGCAATAGACCTATGCAGACATTTGCAAGTCCACAAGCATTTTATGCATAGAGCTATGCATGCATTTTATTTTATGCAATAGACCTATGCAGACATTTGCAAGTTCACAAGCATTTTATGCATAGAGCTATGTATGCATTTTATTTTATGCAATAGACCTATGCATACATTTTATTTTATGCAATAGACCTATGCGTGCATCTGCAAATCCACAAGCATTTTATGCATAGAGCTGTGCGTGCATTTTATTTTATGCAATAGGCCTATGCATACATTTTATTTTATGCAATAGACCTATGTGTGCATTTGCAAGTCCACAAACATTTTATGCATGGGCCTATGTGTGCATTTTATTTTATGCAGTAGACCTATGCATGCATCTACAAGTCCGCTTGAAACCAGTAACAACTTAAGGCAGGATCACCATCGATCATTAGGAGATCATTAGGAACAGAAGACGGTTAATGAGCCGTGACTGAGCGGGGAAACTGTCAAAGCCAGGTGGTTAATTCATCCAAGCGGAAAATGGGAAACACCCTCTTGAGTCAAGCGCTTCCTATTAGAACATAAACAGAAGAGGGCAATGTGGGTGGAGGGGTGGGCCTTGCACCCTCCTTACTCAGGGGAGCGGGGTCTAGGAGAAGATGCATTTGAGGGGTGCAGGGGCCTGCAGGGCATGGCTTGTTTCTGGAAGCAGGAGGGACCCACAAGCCCTGCCGCCCGCGAATGGCTGTGCACACAGGGATTGCAGACCTCCCCCGTGTGGTGAATTGTCCTAAAGCTTAGCCGGCCAGGCGGATGCTTCCCGGAGAAACCGGCTCAGGATCTCCATGCCCTGCTGTGAGCATTTTTTGTGGCAATTGGAACCCCAGATTCCTAAAGCGATGGTCTTTGCAGGGCTGCTCCTTGGCCTCAGAGTCTCCGGGGCGGACGGACGGACGGAGGGGGCAGATCAGCAAATAAAAACACAAAATTGCACGTGTTTGTACGTAAAGATAAGACACTGATGTGCGGGAGAAAGGTCCCACCGCCCACCCTGCACGCACTGGCCAGTGATTGAGCACCCACAGACTCAGGGGGCCGGGCTGACCACAGGGACAGGGGGCCGGAAAATCGGGCTGGGGGTCGGACACTCCAGGGGGAGCCAGGGCATGTGCAGGGAGTGCAGGGAACAGCATCGGAAGCAGGAACAGAAGAGGATGGGATGAGGGGAGCAACGTCCCCCCAAAGTGCGTCCACGCAGGCCACCAGCGAGAAGGGGAGTCTCTGCTCACCTGCCGTGTCTCCAAACTCAGCCAGCTCACCCAGATGGCCCCCCGCAAGCGGTAGGACGGGTCAGTGACCTGGTCACCCCCAGTGGCGAGCCCAGGGTGGGAGTCTGGGGAGCAGACTGCTCAGGGCAGCTCGGTGGTAGGGAGGGGGGTGGGCAGTGGCCGGGTGGTAGCTGCTGGGCGGGTAGTCAGCGACCGAGTGGTAGCTGGTGGGCGGGTAGTCAGGGACCGAGTGGTAGGTGGTGGGCGGGTAGTCAGCGACTGAGTGGTAGGTGGTGGGCGGGTAGTCAGCGACTGAGTGGTAGGTGGTGGGCGGGTAGTCAGCGACTGAGTGGTAGGTGGTGGGCGGGTAGTCAGCGACTGAGTGGTAGGTGGTGGGTGGGTAGTCAGTGACTGAGTGGTAGGTGGTGGGTGGGTAGTGACTGAGTGGTAGGTAGTGGGTGGGTAGGTAGCCACTGAGTGGCAGGTGGTGGTGGATTAGTGACTGCCTGGTAGGCGATGGGTGGTTAGTTAGCAGCTAACTGGCAGGTCATGGGTGGTTAGTGACTAATTGATGGTTGGTGTGTGGGTAGTAATTGAGTGGTAGGTAGTATATGATTAGTTACTGAGCGCTAAGGTGGTAGGTAGTGAGTCCTGGTTGGTGGGTAATTAGTGACAGTGGTAACTGGTAGGTGATTAGTGCCTGCCTGGTAGCTGGTGGGTGGGTAGTCAGCGACTGGGGTAGGTGGTGGGTGTTTACATAGTGAGTAGTAGATAGTGAGTGTTTAGTTACTGAGGACTAGGTTGGTGAGTGGTTAGTGAGTGAGTGCTAGGTGGTGGGTGATTAGTGACGGTACTAAGTGGTGGTCAGTTAGTGACTGAGTGCTAAGGTGCTGGGTGGTAGTTAGTGACCTACTATCCACCCACCCAGTCACTATCCACCCACCACCTACCAGTCACTACCCACCCACCCATGGAGTAGCAGGTGGCGGGTGTTCAGTGAGTGACTGAGTTGTAGGTTGGTTGGTGGTGGGTGGTTAGTTAGCAAGTGGTAGGTTGGTTGGTGGTTAGTGAGTGGGTGGGAATGTCACTAGGTGACTACTGGAGAGTGGCAGTGTGGTGGTTAGTGCCTCAGGGGCAGGTGTTGAGTGGTTAGTTAATGACCAAGTGGTAGGTTGGTTGGTGTTGGGTGGCTAGTTAGTGATCAAATAGTAGGTTGGTTGGTGTTGGGTGGTTAGTTAGTGACCTAGTGGTAGGTTGATTGGTGTTGGGTGGTTAGTTAGTGACTGAGTGGTAAGTTGGTTGTTGGTGGTGGTTAGTTAGTGACCAAGTGGTAGGTTGGTTGGTGTTGGGTGGTTAGTTAGTGACCAAGTGGTAGGTTGGTTGGTGTTGGGTGGTTAGTTAGTGACCAAGTGGTAGGTTGGTTGGTGTTGGGTGGTTAGTTAGTGACCAAGTGGTAGGTTGGTTGGCATTGGGTGGTTAGTTAGTGACCAAGTGGTAGGTTGGTTGGTGTTGGGTGGTTAGTTAGTGACCAAATGGTAGGTTGGTTGGTGTTGGGTGGTTAGTTAGTGACCAAGTGGTAGGTTGGTTGGTGTTGGGTAGTTAGTTAGTGACCAAGTGGTAGGTTGGTTGGTGTTGGGTGGTTAGTTAGTGACCAAGTGGTAGGTTGGTTGGCGTTGGGTGGTTAGTTAGTGACCAAGTGGTAGGCTGGTTGGTGGTTAGTGAGTGGGTCATTAGGTGACTACTGGGGCTCCCCCACCCCCACCCTGCTCTTGGCCCCCGCCTGCACTCTCAGTTCCCTCTCCGCGTGTTCAAACCCTCGCCCCCCCGGCTCCGTTCCCGAGTGCCCTGCCTCCCGGGAACCCCCAGCCCGGGCCGTGAGCTGGGGCAGTTAATGGCCCGTTTTCCAAGGCTTGGGGTCCCTGTCTCGTCTTGCTTTTTGAGTATTGATGACTTCAAGTCCTTGTTCTGAGTTGCACAGGGTTGAGTTGCACGGGGGTTAAATGACGTTCTCGCCTCCTGTCAGTTGAAACTTAGAAACAAATCACCGTTCAACTCTTTGCTCTTATGAGTTTGATGTTTTTAGATTCCACATGTAGATCATCTAAACACATGTTTGTTGTTGTTGTTGTTATTGTTTTTTTTTTTTGAGACGCAGAGGAGAAGCCACGTGGAGACAGATGGAGGCAGAGACTGGAGTGTTCAGTAACTCGGGGGTCTCTCTGCATTGACAGACACCACGGCACCAGGACTCTGCACACACCCCCCCGCCAGCCCTAAGCCCGGCGTGTGCCCCGCAGAGACGTATTGCAAGGATCGAGCTCTGAGACCAAACCCGGTCCCCGTAGGCTGCCTTCGTGGTGTCCATCCTGGTCTGTGGCCAACATGGGGAGAGTGGCCCCTCTTGCTTGATTTAAAACACGAGCCCAAGGCCGGGCGAGGTGGCTCACGCCTGTCATCCAGGCACTCTGGGAGGCCGAGGATGGAAGATCGCTGAAGGTTAGGAGTTCGAGACCAGCCTGAGCAAGAGCGAGACCCAGTCTCTACTATAAAATAGAAAGAAATTAGCTGGACAACTAAAAATATATAGAAAAAATTAGCTGGGCATGGTGGCGCATGCCTGTAGTCCCAGCTACTCAGGAGGCCGAGGCGGGAGGATTGCTTGAGCCCAGGAGTCTGAGGTTGCTGTGAGCTAGGCTGACGCCACGGCACTCACTCTAGCCCGGGCGACAGAGTGAGACTCTGTCTCAAAAAAATAATAATAAATAAATAAAAAATAGAACACGGGCCCAGAGGGAGTCAATGCTCGGTGGAATTAGTCCCGTGGCCGGAGTCTCTGCGGCTTTTGCCAGAAATTCTAAGTTCCCCTTAGCAACAGGGTCGTGGGCTGGGCGGGGGGTTTTCGTTCCCTCTTCCCCGAAGTTCCCTCTGAGCTGTGTTTTTCTTTCTGGGGCAGAGAGGGGCGCCAGGAGAGAGGCTGATAAGGTCAGACGCTGCTCTGTGACGACAAAGCGAGAAAGCCACCTGCAGACACCTGTCAGCGATAAGTCATCAGCAGTGTCAGCATGTAGTTCTAAAAAAAAAAAAAAAACAAAACCAAAAACCGAAAAACTTCACTCAAGCCCAAAGTTCGAGTTCAGCCCCCTCAGAAAACAGAGATTCCGAAAAATGGAAGTGAGCGCTCCAAAGTGCAGAAGTTTGGTATTTATTTATTTCGTCATTTTTGAGACAGAGTCTCGCTCTGTCACCTGGGCTAGAGTGCTGTGGTGTTATCGTAGCTCACTGCAGCCTCCAACTCCTGAGCTGAAGTGATCCTCCTACCTCAGCCTCCCGAGTAGCTGGGACTGCAGGTGTGCACACCACTGCACCCGGCTTATTTTTCTATTTATAGTAGAGACGGGGTCTCGCTCTTGCTCAGGCTGGTCTCCACCTCCTGACCTCTAGCACCATCCTCCCGCCTCGGCCTCCCAGAGTGCTGGCATGACAGGTGTGAGCCGCCGCGCCCGGCCTGGCGTTGTTTATATTTACACAGACAAGGTTTAGGGAAGCGGAACAGAATTGCAACATCTTTCAGTGCCGGGTCAACGCCTAGTTGCAACGATCCGATTGGCCGGGGTGGTGTTTCCCTTCTGGGAAGAGCGTGTCTAGCATTTCACACGGATGACGCTGTACCTGTACCTGTCGTGGGACCGTGGGCGCCAGCCGGGCTGAGCCCAACGCGGAACAGCAGAGGCTGCAGTTAACTTATAACAAACACCAGGAGGGCGGAGGTCTGGCCCGTGGTCTCCACGAGTCACTTGCAGAACGAGAACATGAGGAAGAGAGTTAAGCCGGAATCTAAGAAGCGAAAGGCACTATCGCGTGCTGCGTGACCCGGATCCCAGTCTCATCTCCCCGGAGGCGTGTTTGGGGGCTTCCAACGCCTTTTGTGGTTTTATGATTACCCGTCTTCCCGTCTTGAGGGGAAGCTCATTCCGGGACGTGCAGGCTCACAGCCTTGAGCTAGAGGAAGCCCCGGGAGAGGGGACAGGGTCCTGCCCGGCAGAGCCACGCACGGCAGCCACACACGTGGCGGTTCTCTCGGGAAACATCGACTCCCCGGGGAAGGAGGGAAGTCTACGGGGTGTCGGGGAACTTGCTCTGCCCCCCCCAAGCAGCTAGCAGGGTGTTTTGGGGAGCAGGCCCCCGCGGGCAGAGGCTGGGGGTGCTGTCGGGCACAGGAGCCCCAAGGAGCTGTCCCGTGTGGGCCGGGGTCTCTCTCCCCGCGGGGCAGGTGCGTGAGGAGGGACGCCACCTGTGGGGGTCTCGGGTCTTTGGGAACAACGTGGGAGGGACGTGACGCTGCAGCCCAGACGATAGCTGGGGCCCAGCAAGCAGCAGGGCTCTCCTCTGGGAAGGGCGCCCACCCGGACACGTAGACTCTGCATGGCCGGCGCTGTCTGTCTGTCTGTCTGTCTGTCGGAAGTGCCCAGGGCCCGGCGTCCACTGGGGACGGCTCCCCTGTCTGTCCGTGGCGTGTGTCCGTCTGCAGGTGCGGCTGCGCGCGTCTGTGGGCGCGGGGGAGTCTGTCTGTGGGCGTCTGTGCCCGTCTGTGTGTTCCGGTGTGTAGCTGCGGCTAGCTGTGCGCTCTGCACAGCACGTGACGCGTGTGCGGCTGTTCATACACGTCATACACGGCCGTGCATGTGCGGCATGCTAATGCGTGCCTGTTCGTGCACGGCATGTGGCTGTTCATGTGTTATGTGTAGTGCATGCATACATAGCCGTTTATATATGTCATATATAATGTGTTACATGTGATGTGTGATATGTGAATGTATAAATATTTGTGTATGTGATAAATGTGTAATATATGTGATATGTAAATATACAGCTATTTATATATTATATATGCCCATTAATGTATTATATGTGATGCATAAATATATAGCCGTTTATATATTATATATGATGTATGACATGAACATATAACTATTTGTATATATAATAAATGTATATTATATGTAATATATACATATATAGCTATTTATACATTATATACAGCTATTAAGATGTTACATGGAATATAGTAACATATACTTATTTATAAGTTATATGTAACACTACTATTTGGCTATTTATATATAATAAATGCATGTTATATGTAATACATACTATGTGTAATATATAAATATATAGCTATTATATATCATACATAGCTATTTATGTATTATATGTAATATACAAATATATAGCTATATATTATATACAGCTATTAATATATTATATGTGTATATAAATATATAGCTATTTATATATTATATATTATATAATATATGACTATATAGCTGTTAATACATATTATATATAATATGTGAATATAAAACTATTTGTATATATAATAAATGTATAATATATGTAATATATAAATATGTAGCTATTTATATATTATATATAACTATTCATATATTATGGGTAATACTTTATAATATACTTATTTATGCATTGTATATAATACACTAATACATAGCTATTTATATATAATAAATACATGATATATATTATGTGTAATACATATTATGTGTGACATATAAATATATAGCTATCATATACTGTACATAGCTATTTATATATTACACGTAACACATAAACATATAGCTATTACACACTATGCAAAGCTATTTATATATTATGAGTACTATAACTGGAAACATATCTACATATACTTTTTTTTTCTTTTTTTTATTTATTTATTTTTTACTTCAGCATATTACGGGGGTACAGATTTTTTTTTTTTTGAGACAGAGTCTCACTTTGTTGCCCAGGCTAGAGTGAGTGCCGTGGCGTCAGCCTAGCTCACAGCAACCTCAAACTCCTGGGCTCGAGCGATCCTACTGCCTCAGCCTCCCGGGTAGCTGGGACTACAGGCATGCGCCACCATGCCCGGCTAATTTTTTATATATATATCAGTTGGCCAATTAATTTCTTTGTATTTATAGTAGAGACGGGGTCTCACTCTTGCTCAGGCTGGTTTTGAACTCCTGACCTTGAGCAATCCGCCCGCCTCGGCCTCCCAAGAGCTAGGATTACAGGCGTGAGCCACAGCGCCCGGCCGGGGGTACAGATTTTAAGGTTTGAATAAATGCCCATTTCCCCCCTCCCCCCACAAGTCTGAGTCTCCAGCATGACCATCCCCTAGACGGTGCACATCTCACTCATCATGTATGTATATACCCGCCCCCCGCCCACCTGCCCAATACCCTATTACTGTAGCACCTATGTGTCCACTTAGGTGCTGCTCAGTTAATACCAGTTTGCTGGTGAGTAGATGTGGTGCTTGTTTTTCCATACATATACTTTTATATGTAGATATCAATAGACAAGTGGAGAAACAGACATGCATCTTTATTTATAAATATTTTCTTGGAGCGGCCCCTCCTCCATGTGCCTGTTGGCGTGTTTCCATTTCTCTCCGGCTAAACGTGGAGAGGGAAATTCTGAAAACCCCGCCCTGCACGCTGGCCTCAGGTCCTGCAGCCAGGCCGAGCTCAGTGGACCAACCAGAGGAAACCGTACACGTGTCCCTCGCATGGGCGCCTGGAGTGACCCCCACGGGCGGTCCTGACTTGGGCTTGCCTCCCGGCAAGTCTTCCCGGGCAGAGAGACACCTGCAGGGCGCACGCTGCCTTTATACATGCACGGTCCGCTCACGAAAGCCAAACGCGTGCTTTTTTTTTTTGAGCTCTGCCTGCCGGTTCTCCACGGCTAACATCACCCCTACGTAGCCCGGGAGGCCCCGTGTGGCCCCGTGTGGGGGCCGTGTTCTGACTGACGGCCCTCCCCGTCGCCTGGGACAGCCGGCCCCCGTGGGGCTCTGGCTCTGGTGCTAGCAGGTGCTGGAGCGCCTCATTCCTCGGCGTGGGTGGCATCGTGCTTTACGGAGATGCCCGAGCGTGTGTGGGCGCGTCCGGCCGACTTGGTGCCTCCTCTCTGCAGTGAAAAAGCAAAGCAGACTTTTCTACCTCTTGCGTGCAACCTCTGCACTCCCGGCCTTGCTTCCGGACACCTGCCCAGGTGAGGACACCTTCCTGCAAATTTGCACGCACCTTCCTCCCCTCCGCAGGTGTTGGCCCCCAGCGTCAGCCGTGCGCAGCTGGGAGCTGCACCCCCTCGATGCCGCCGCCGCCGCCGGCAAGACGATGAATTTCAGAATATCCCCGTCACCTCGGAAAGAATCCCCGGGCCCCAGTACGCCCATCACCCCCCACCCCAGCCCTAAGCAATTGCTCACCCACCTTCTGTCTCTACGGATTCACTCACCTGTTCTGCACACATTTTGCGCAAACGGAATCCTACAATGCGTGGCCTCTTGCATCCAGCGCCTTTCGCTCTGCGTGCCGTCTTCAAGATACACCCACATCGCTGCGGATGTCCGAGCTCCCTTCCTTTTCACGGCTGTGTAATATTCCGCTGTGTGGAAGGACCCCACTTCGTTTATCTATCCATCCATCCACCCATCGGTAGACGCTCCTGTTTCCCCCCCCTCTTGGCTGCCGGAAACATTTGTGCACACCTGTGTCCAACCTCGATTTTCCAGACGTATCTAGGAGCAGAACTGCAGGGCCACCTGGTAAAACTTGTGCCCCACCTTTTTTGGGGAAACGTCCACACTGTTCTCCACAACGTCATGAGAGCTGTCCCCAGAGGCTCGGTGTCCCCTGTCCGGCCGTGTCTGTCTTTGCCGCCCGCCGGCCACTTCCTACGGCTCCTTAATACCCACGACTTCCCTTCTTCTGCCTCCGGACCTCACGCCTCCCTCCGTGCCCAGCCGGTGGGGAGAACCTCTTCCTCTCCTTTGGACAGAAGTTGCTTTCGAGAGCAGCCTCCACGAGAGGCACGTTTGTGCTTCTAATTCACGGCCTCTGGGGCGGGAATCTGCCGTCTCTCCTGACTTGACGTCCGACCGGCCCCCAGGGGCGTCAAAGTCCCTCTTCCTTGCTTGCCTGTCTTTTATTTATTCACTTATTTTTTATTTCGGCATATTATGGGGGTACAGATTTTAAGGTTTCAATAAATGCCCATTTCCCCCCCTCCCCCCACAAGTCTGAGTCTCCATCATGACCATCCCCCAGGTGGTGCACATCTCACTCACTATGTATGTATATACCCGCCCCCCTTCCCTCCCACCTGCCCAATACCCTATTACTGTAGTACCTATGTGTCCACTTAGGTGCTGCTCAGTTAATACCAGTTTGCTGGAGAATATATCTGGTGCTTGTTTTTCCATTCTTGGGATACTTCACTTAGTAGTATGGGTTCCAGCTCTCACCAGGAAAATACAAGATGTGCTATATCACCATTGTTTCTTAGAGCTGAATAGTACTCCATGGTATACATATACCACATTTTATTAATCCATTCTTGGATTGATGGGCACTTGGGCTGTTTCCACAGCCTTGCGATTATGAATTGTGCTGCTATAAACATTCGAGTGCAGGTGTCTTTTTTGTAGAGTGTCACTGGATCATTTGGGTAGATGCCCAGCAGTGGGATTGCTGGATCAAATGGTAGATCCACTTGTATTGCTTTAAGGTATCTCCATATTGCTTTCCACAGAGGTTGAACCAGTTTGCAGTCCCACCAGCAGTGTAGGAGTGTTCCTCTCTCTCCGCATCCACGCTATTTATTTATTTTTTTTTAAGTAGGGGTAGGGTCTTGCTATGTTGTCCAGCCTGGCCTCAAACTCCCGGCCTCAAGCCATCCTCCGTCTTCAGCCTCCCAAAGTGCTGGGATCGGAGGCGCCAGCCACCACGGCGCCCCGACCTTCTGTTCGGTCTTTACCTAAAAGCTCCCTCCTTGCCCCGCCCGGCCGTCTGTCAGCCACGTAGGCCGTGGGCAAACCTGGAGCCGCCAGGTGCAGATCTCTGGACACCTTGAGATAGCCGAGACGCTGCCCAGCCCCCGCCCGGGCAAAATACACACAGCTTAACGCCCTCCTGTCGAATCTGCATGCCGTTTTGTTCCATTTTTTTAAATCTTCCATTTAATTTCTTTCTATTTATAGTAGACACCTGTCCTGTTCCTGCTCTCAGAGGGAGAATCTCTCTCCTTTCAGCATCGAGCGGGCTGCTCGCCGTGGGTGCTCTCTCGTGAGGCCCCCTAGCTGACGGCCGACCCCAGGCTTCTGGGCAGCAGGGACCGTTTTCGTGGAAGACAAGTTTTCCACGTTCGGGGGAAGGTTTCGGGGTTCCTCCAGGGCATCACGTTCATCGTTTCCATTGCATCGTTACGTCATCGAGTATAATGAAACGGTGAAACGGTGGCTCGGCTCGGCAGAGGTTGGGGACCCACCCCGGGCAGGTGAGGAAGCTCTCTTCTGTTCCGCTTTGTCGGCTGTCCTAGTCTTGAACGCTGCCCGGTTGGCGTGGGCTGTTCCCCGTCCCGACCACCCTTCCTGGGCGCCCCTGGAGCCTTCGCTGGGGCTGTCTGTGCAGCCAGGCCGACGCCGGCAACCCTGCGTCCTTTCCAAGCCCGGCTCGGCCCTGCTCTGCAAACTTTTGCATCTCTGAAACATCCAAGCTGTCGATTAAGAAAAGAACGAGACGGCCGGGCGCGGTGGCTCACGCCTGTCATCCCAGCACTCTGGGAGGCCGAGGCGGAAGGCTTGCTCAAGGTCAGGAGTTTGAGACCAGCCTGAGCAAAAGTGAGACCCCCGTCTCTACTATAAAAATAGAAAGAAATTAATTGGCCAACTTAAAAAGATATGTAGAAAAATTAGCGGGGCGTGGTGGTGCATGCCTGTAGTCCCAGCTATTTGGGAGGCCGAGGCAGGCAGATCACTCAAGGTCAGGAGTTCGAAACCAGCCTGAGCAAGAGTGAGACCCCGTGTCCACTATAAATAGAAAGAAATTAATTGACCAACTTAAAAAGATGTGTAGAAAAAATTAGCCGGGCATGGTGGCGCATGCCTGTAGTCCCAGCTACTCGGGAGGAGGCTGAGGCAGGAGGATCGCTTGAGCCCAGGAGTCTGAGGTTGCTGTGAGCGAGGCTGACGCCAGGGCACTCACTCTAGCCTGGGCGACAGAGTCGGACTCTGTTTCAAAAAGAAAAAAAAAAGAACAAGACATGCATCTTCCTGATTTTTCTTTTTTCCCGCTGGAGAAAAAAAAGTCACCTCTTGGTGAGGGGCCAATTTGAAAGGGAAACAAGAGACACAGCACTTCCCTCTCTGAGAGGAAAGCAGGAAGGGTACTATAGGATATTAAAGAAAGGATATTATTAATAAACGCCCCTGCTTTTCACCGTAGAAATTTCCTAAATGTCAGTCGTGGCAAAGCTGGGCAGATGTGAATACGCTTTTGGGTCGGTTGAACTTTTTGCAAAAAAAAAAGACGATTTCTTCTGCTCCTTTGGTGCTGCACCTTATACATCCGGCAGCTACATCCCTGATAATAATAACGTTAATAAAAATAGGAAGATGCTGGGCCCGGTGGCGCATGCCTGTCATCCCAGCACTCTGGGAGGCCGAGGCGGGAGGATCGCTCAAGGTCGGGAGTTCGAGACCAGCCTGAGCAAGAGTGAGACCCCATGTCTACTAAAAATAGAAAGAAATTAATTGGCCAACTTAAAAAGATATGTAGAAAAAATTAGCCGGGCATGGTGGCGCATGCCTGTAGTCCCAGCTACTCGGGAGGCCGAGGCAGGAGGATCGCTTGAGCCCAGGAGTTGGAGGCTGCAGTGAGCTGTGATGATGCCATGGCACTCTAGCCCGGGCAACAGAGAGAGACTCTGTCTCAAGAAACAAGCAAATAAATAAAAAATAAAAATAGGAAGGAGATAGGCTTCCACGGGGCAGTAGCTTTTACCAAAAGAGCCCACGGTAGAGTTTTTCTGACACCGACCCACCAATACTAATGTGTCACCTATTTCCAAAATAATAAGAGTAAATTTCAAATGTCTCACCAGAAAGGACAGGTGAGCCGGGGACGGATGTGCCACTTGGTTGCATTCACTGGTGCCACATTGCGTGCAGACCTCGAAGCGTCTCATCCCGCCCCACGCGTGTGCCCAGCCAGAACGTGTCCATCAAAGACAGTTGCCGGGCGCGCTGGCTCACGCCTATAATCCCAGCACTCTGGGAGGCCGAGGCGGGAGGATTGCTCGAGGTCAGGCGTTCGAGACCAGCCTGAGCAAGAGCGAGACCCCGTCTCTACTATAAACAGAAAGAAATTAATTGGCCAACTGATATATGTGTAGAAAAAATTAGCCGGGCGTGGTGGCCATGCCTGTAGTCCCAGCTACTCGGGAGGAGGCTGAGGCAGGAGGATCGCTTCAGCCCAGGAGTTGGAGGTTGCTGTGAGTGAGGCTGACACCACGGCACTCTCTGTAGCCCGGGCAACACAGTGAGACTGTGGCTCAAAAATAAATAAATAAATAAAACAGTCGCAGGAGCGAGCAACAAACGCACACACGGTGTCTGAACTCGGCCATCTCGGCCCGGGGGGACCTCCAGAGAACGCCCAGGGTACCCGGCGTGGCCGCAGAGCTCCGGGCCGCGGGTTCTCGATGCAGGGGCCCCTGGGAGCCCTGAGGGACCCCCGGCAAGGTCTGGGGGCATTTCAGTCTGTCGCCACGGGCAGGTGTGGGGCACTCGGGCGGCGTCTGGTGGCGGGTGGAGCCCAGAGAGGCCGCTGCAGACCCTGCGGTGCACAGCACGCCCGGCGGCAGAGAGCCGCCGGGCCCCACAGGGACGCTTGGGGACGCCACCGCTTTGCCGTGTGCATGGTCACGCCGGGCTCTGTGCACAGACGGGCCCTGCCTGCGTGCAAAGAAGAGACTCTGGTCTCCCAGCGAGGGGAGGCAGAGGTGGGCTCGGCTCAGCACGGCCCGGCTTCCTGCGCCCCAGCGAGCCCTGACACCCCCAGTTTCCCAGAAATGGAACCACAGGCTGTGAGACACGTTTCCAAATCGTCGCTGTCTGTCGACGTTTCTCAACTTCCTGACGGGGCCCGGGCACCTCCCGGGGAGGGCGTCCCTCGGGGGCGGCCTGTCCTTTCTTGGTGACAGTTCTTGGGCGTCACCCGGCCTCTAGGGCCCAGGGAGTGGCACCTTGGTCTTCCTGGGGGTTGAGTTTCCGTTCGCTCCTGGGCCGATGATGGTCCCAGCCCCCTGCAGGCAGGCAGGCAGACAGGCACGGGGGCATCTGTCCCTCCAGCACCAGAGAAGTCACAGACTTGAGCTCCTTGCACAACCAACTTCGTTTCCCCCAGGGAAGGTGCGCCCGACTGGCCATTCCCTTCCGTTTTATGACGTCTCCTCCAAGGACGGCGTTTATAACCGGACAGTTCTCCCCAACTCGGGGAGCTCCGGGGGGTGAGGAGGGTCCCAGGGCTGCTCCTCGGGGGAGAAGACGCCAGGGAGCAACTGTGGTTCCCCGAAAATAAGACCTGCCCATAACATAAGCCCCGGCAGGACGTCTAAGCATGTGCGCAATAGAAGCCCCACCCCGAAAATCAGCCCTAGTGATGGGCGTGGCTATGAAAATCAGCCCTGGTGATGGGCGTGGTCATGAAAATCAGCCCTAGTGATGGGCGTGGCTATGAAAATCAGCCCTAGTGATGGGTGTGGCTATGAAAATCGGCCCTAGTGGTGGGCGTGGTCATGAAAATCAGCCCTGGTGATGGGCGTGGCTATGAAAATCAGCCCTAGTGATGGGCATGGCTATGAAAATCAGCCCTAGTGACGGGCGTGGCTGCGCAGCGCATCTGCACAACCCGTGCGTGTCGTCTCGGAGCGGGAAAGAACATGAGCAGCCCTTCTCATCCGCCCCGTGAGAGCTCTAGTGCTCCACAGGAGAGATCGGGGCCAGTGGCTCTAAAGGAAACAGAGTCGCGAGACATTCAGGATGGGATTCGGGGTCTGGAGAGTGAGGATGATGTTCCAGAAGAAGATGACTTCACTCTGTTTGAATCAATGTAGATGGTTGTACCGTACTTAAAAAAAAAAAAAAAATGACACGTCCCCTGAAAATAAGCCCTACTAGAGTGTCTTCTTGAGGGAAAATAAATATAGGACCCTGTCTTGTTTTCGGGGAAACATGGTAGAACGAGAGGCAGATGATGAACAGGAGAAAAAGCACGTGGCTTTACTTAACGCAAGTTTTCCGTGAACCTGCGAAGCCCTCAGCATTGCAGACCTCCCCCGCCCAAAAATACACCCTCCAAAAAACCCCCCCAAAAAACCAGGGAAACCGTGCATTTCTATGCTTAGTTTGACACAGACTCGGACAGCCGTGCAGATTGCATGATTGGACACGGGGCGTCTGAGCTCATGGGATGGCCGGGGACAGAGGGACACCTGTGTGTGCAGACTCTCCATGTCCCGGGTCCCCAGAGACGGGGACTCGGTTTCCCTCTGGGTGCCAGCAGGGAGGCCCCTCTGGCGGGAGGCTCTCATGGCAGCTTCCGGGGAGGGTCCGGGCGTATTTCCTGGGACTTAACGACGGCTTCGGGGGAGAAGGTCTCCTGCCTCTGCTGTTTCCTCACATGCTAAAGGCATGGTGTTTTGGGGGGCCCCATCCTGGACCCCACTGGCCGTGAGGAGCCACGTGAAGCCCCTGCCCAGCGGCTCCTGTGGCTTCCAGACCTGGACAGGCTGTGGGGAGGGGGACCTTCTGCAAGAGGGATGGCTGCTCCTGGCCCCCCACGCTGACTCTCAGGCTGCACGGACTCCCACACCGGTCCGCCCCCACGTCCTGCCCCATCCTGGGGTGAATCCCTGCCATCCTCGCTCCCCAAATTCCACGCCCCGCCCCGGCTCCACCCTCCGGTTCTCTCTCTCGAGCCAGCCTGTCGGCCCAACTGGCAGGGTCCTTCCTGCAAAGTGTTTTCTGGTCCCCGGAGACAGCCATGGGTCTGACCCCATCATACAGAGAAACCCCCCACTCCTTGCTCCTCCATCACCTCTTTTCTCACAAGCCTGGGGGTTCGGGATGCACAACGGCCAAGCTTTTTGTTTTGTTTTGTTTTGTTTTGTTTTGTTTTTGAGACAGAGTCTCACTGTGTTGCCCAGGCTAGAGTGAGTGCCGTGGCATCAGCCTCGCTCACAGCAACCTCAGACTCCTGGGCTCAACAGATCCTCCTGCCTCAGCCTCCTCCCGAGTAGCTGGGACTACAGGCATACACCACCACGCCCGGCTAATTTTTTCTATATATATATTTTTTTAGTTGGCCAATTAATGTCTTTCTCTTTGTCATAGAGACGGGGTCTCGCTCTTGCTCGGGCTGCTCTTGAACTCCTAATCTCGAGCAGTCCTCCCTCCTCAACTATTTTTTCTGCGTAGTTTTAGTGGTACGGCTAATTTCTTTCTATTTATAGTAGAGACAGGGTCTCGCTTTTGCTCAGGCTGGTTTTGAACTCCTGACCTCGAGTGATCCTCCTGCCTCGGCCTCCCAGAGTGCTGGGATGACAGACGTGAGCCTCTGCGCCCGGCTGGGGGCCAAGCTTTAAGTGCTTTTGTGTCCACAGAACCCAGCAAGTGGATTTGGTGACTCACAGTGACTTCCGGCACGAGGGGAGGAGTGCATTGAAGCCCTAAGGGCCGCAGGTGAGGGCTTTTGTGTGCATCCTTAGCGCACACCTGGCCCCACACCTGTGAGTTGGTAATGGTGAACCGCCTTGCTCTCTGACACCCAGGTGCACGGGCGGCCCCCAGGCAGGTGGGACATTTCTGCCTCAGCCATCAGACCAGAGCGGCAGGTGACCACGTCCTTACGCTGCTACAGTGATGTCTCAGGTGTTGGGGTGGAGCCTGGCAGGTGGGCGCTGCCCCAGGTCCAGGCACCCCACATGAGACTGAGCTCCCCGATGCCTGGAGCTACCAAGGCCAACGCAGTTGCCACCCAGAGACACCGAGCAGCTGCAACCATTGGGTGTCTGAGAACACTCCGGAAAGCCTTGGTGGTGTTCCGAGATTGCCCATGAGGATTCCGGGTGTGTTGGCCTTGCTTGGACCTGAGCACTTTGCAGCAGCCATCGGTGGAGTGGCCAGCCAGGATGGGCACGCGATTTCTCCCCTTCTGCATGGAGACAGGCCGGGCCGGGCGCAGCGGCTCACGCCTGTCATCCTAGCACTCTGGGAGGCCGAGGCGGGTGGATCGCTCAAGGTCAGGAGTTTGAAAGCAGCCTGAGCCAGAGCAAGACCCCGTCTCTACTATAAATAGAAAGAAATTAATTGGCCAACTTAAAAAGATAAGTAGAAAAAATTGTCCGGGCAAGGTGGCGCATGCCTGTAGTCCCAGGGATTCGGGAGGCTGAGGCAGGAGGATCGCTTAAGGTCAGGAGTTCACGACCAGCCTGAGCAAGAGCGAGACCCCGTCTCTACTAAAAATAGAAAGAAATTTAGTAGAACAACTAAAAATAGAAAAAAAAGTTACCCGGGCATGGTGGCTCATGCCTGTAGTCCCAGCTACTCGGGAGGCTGAGGCAGGAGGATCACTTGAGCCCAGGAGTTTGAGGTTGCTGTGAGCGAGGCTGATGCCACGGCACTCTAGCCCAGGCGGCACAGTGAGACTGGCTCAAAAAAAAAAACCCAATATGCATGTATTTCTACTCCTGTCTTAGACGCCCCAGGGGCCAGCTATGGGGACCTCCAGGGCCCTGTTTGAGGGGAACAAGGACACCTGTGCTGGGCTCTAAATTCAGGCTGAGTTCTGGGCTCCCTGAGGCGGTCACAAGCAGGTGGCCTCTCCATAGCTGGCTCTGGCTCACATTGACACCACGCACCCCCACCACGGCCAGACAGCTTCTCCCTTGGGCTTGAGCCAAGCCCTGTCCCTGTCCCAGCAGGGCCACCGGGCCCGGGTCACAGAGAGACCTTCCTGCTGCCTCCTGGAGGTCCCTGTCCCAGGCCAGCTCTGGCTGGACCAGGTCTGAGGTCCGGCACCCGGGGCGTCCCCGTCCCAAACTCCTTCCTCGGCTCACGGCGCCCACGGCGTACAAAACGTAAACTTGAGGGCCACGCTGAGGCTCATGGGACAGGCTGGCTCTCAAGCGCTTTGCTGCCTGTGGGTCCCCCAGTCCCGGCCCTCCCCACTCGACCCTGGGAAGGCCGGCAGGAGGCCTCCCCTGCCCCTCTGTGTGGCCACCGCATGGGGCGGGGCTGGGAGGGCTGCGTTTGCAGAGTGAGCTGCTGACCCCTAGCGGCCACAGCTTCTCCAGGGAAGGCTCCTCCCGCACCGGGCTTGGCGGGCTCAGGGGCCCAGGGCTGCAGGGCAGGGAGCTCTGGGCACAGACGGGACCTCCCAGGACGCCCAGAGATGCCTTGAGGGGTCAGAGGGCCTGTCTGCATTTTAGGACAAGCAGGGCCAGAGGAGGGAGATGCACCAGGAGCCTTTGGTGGCCGGGCGGGTGCAGAGACTTTGCTTCCCTAGCCGGCCCCCTGGGATGGGGTCATCATTGTGTCACTCCCCCCCAAATATACCTTCAATTCCAAACTTCCGACCTCTGGCAATGGGACCTGCTTTGGAAATAGGGTCGTTGCAGATGGAATCGCTTAAAATGAGGTCCCTACTGTGGGGCCTGAATCCCATATCTCTGGCGTCTTTGCAAGAAGGAAATTTGAGCCAGGGCAGGCAGCAGCAGGGAGTCCGCTGCCCCGGGCTCGGTCTTTGGAATTCCGGGGGGCGGGGGGAGCAGGACTCCCTTAACCCTTTCATCTCCGGACCTGTAGGGAACTCCGGGGTTTCTCTGCACCCCGCAACGGAAAAGATGGAGGACCCAGACCCAGGGCAGCCTCTCTGGAATTCTGACTTTCTCTCCAAACTCTCTTCACCACCTCAGCACCCCGTCCTGCCCCCCAAGTTGGAATGGTCTCTCCAGTTTGTGGGGGCGGGGGCAGGGGCGGGGCAGGAGCAAAAAAAAAACGTGGCTTTTAAAATTCATATATTTCTCTCTTCTTAACCTCTTCCCTGGGGAGGGTGAGGAAGGGGTTTTTCTCTGCTGGCGGAATCCTAAAGACTCTCATCCTCTTAAAAGCCACACGGACTTGGAGTCATGTTCTCCCAGGAATGGGGGGTGTCTGTGAAAACAGGGCGTGGGTGGGTTTCATACTGAGGGTGCTCTCAGCCTCCTCGAGAGGCAGTAAAATTTGGAGGGAAAAAAGGCAGAACTCAAGAAGGTTGATATGGCCTGTCATCCTAGCACTCTGGGAGGCCGAGGCGGGAGGATCGCTCGAGGTCAGGAGTTCGAGACCAGCCTGAGCAAGAGCGAGACCCCGTCTCTACTATAAATAGAAAGAAATTAATTGGCCAACTAATACATATAGAAAAAAAAATTAGCCGGGCATGGTGGCGTACACCTGTAGTCCCAGCCACTCGGGTGGAGGCTGAGGCAGGAGGATCGCTTGAGCCCAGGAGATTGAGGCTGCTGTGAGCTAGGCTGACGCCATGGCACTCACTCTAGCCTGGGCAACAAAGTGAGACTCTGTCTCAAAAAAAAAAAAAGAAGAAGAAGGGTGATATGGAAGAATTCCAGACCTTTAGGGGGTGATGGGGAGAAATTGGGGACAACTCTAGTGCACCCCAAAAGTTTTGGGGCTGGGGTGTCTCTCATTCAGCTTACTCAGAAAACTTGAGCAAGAGGCTCTGTTTGAAGCCCTGGTGAGTGGCCGAGTGTCCAGAGGGGTCCGTGGTCTTTCTTTGTCTACCATCTAATTTACCAAAATAGCTGGAATTTAAAGCAAAGTGCACAAGTTGGTTGCTTCTCTCAGGAGGGGGGACGCTACTGGCACCTGCTGGTCATTTCTTGTATGTGCAGGCACAGGGCAGGGCCAAGATGAGGCTTTGACTTCTCACTTGAGGGGCTGATAGCTCCCTCGAGCTCCTGTCACAAATGACCACAGAGCTGGGGGCTTAAAACCTCAGGGATGTGTCCCCCTTCCCAGTCCCAGAGCCCGGGAGTGTGGGACACAGGAGTCTCGGGGCCGCGCTCCCTCCACGGGCTCCAGGGGAGGCTCCTTCCCGCCTCTCCCGGCTCCCGGGGGCTCTGGGCGTCCCTGGGCTTGTGGCCACAGCCTCACTCCCGTTGTCTCTGCCTCCTCTGTCTGCCTCCACGTGGCTTCCCCTCCGCATCTGCGTCTCCTCTTTTGTCCCTTAGCAAGACACTTGTCATTGGACTTACGGCAGACCCACCTCAGCTTAACCAATTCCATCTGCAACGACCCTATTTCCAAAGCAGGTCCCATTCCCAGAGGTCGGAAGTTTGGAATTGAAGGTATATTTGGGGGGGGGAGTGACACAATGATGACCCCATCCCAGGGTGCCGGCCAGGGCTGCAAAGTCTCTGCACCCGCCTGGCCACCAAAGGCTCCTGGTGCATCTCCCTCCTCTGGCCCTGCCTGTCCTAAAATGCAGACAGGCCCTCTGACCCCTCAAGGCATCTCTGGGCGTCCCGGGAGGTCCCGTCTGTGCCCAGAGCTCCCCGCCCTGCAGCCCTGGGCCCCTGAGCCCGCCAAGCCCGGTGCGGGAGAAGCCTTCCATGGAGAACCTGTGGCCGCTAGGGGTCAGCAGCTCACTCTGCAAACGCGGCCCTCCCGGCCCCGCCCCACGCGGTGGCCACACAGAGGGGCAGGGGAGGCCTCCTGCCTGCCTTCCCAGGGTCGAGTGGGGAGGGCCGGGACTGGGGGACCCACAGGCAGCAAAGCACTCAAGAGTCAGCCTGTCCCACGAGCCTCAACGTGGCCCTCAGGGGTGACGTTTTGCACACCGTGGGCGCCGTGAGCCGGGGAAGGAGTTTGGGACGGGGACGCCCCGGGCGCTGGACCTCAGACCTGGTCCAGCCAGAGCTGGCCTGGGACAGGGACCTCCAGGAGGCAGCAGGAAGGTCTCTCTGTGACCCGGGCCCGGTGGCCCTGCTGGGACAGGGACAAAGCCTGGCTCAAGCCCAGGGGACAAGCTGTCTGGCCATCGTGGGGGTTCGTGGTGTCAAAATGAGCCAGAGCCAGCTGGGGAGAGGCCACCTGCTTGTGACAGCCCCAGGGAGCCCAGAATTCAGCCTGAGTTTAGAGCCCAGCACAGGTGTCCTTGTTCCCCTCAAACAGGGCCCTGGAGGTCCCCATAGCTGGCCCCTGTGGCGTCTAAGACAGGTGTAGAAATACACGCATATTGGGCTTTTTTCCCCCTGCCTGGTAATTGCAGTCAGTTTTTATTTTATCTCCTGGAGTTATTTCAGCTGTTGGTGCCATGAAAACTCCCTGCTTATCTCCAAGACTTTCTTGAAAAATCTCAAGGTGAGGAGGAGTTCGAGACCAGCCTGAGCAAGAGTGAGATCCCATTTGTACCAAAAACAGAAAGAAATTAATTGGCCAACTAAAAATATATAGAAGAAATTATCCGGGTATAGTGGCACATGCCTGTAGTCCCAGCTACTCGGGAGGCTGAGACAGGAGGATCGCTTGAGGCCAGGAGTTTGAGGTTGCTGTGAGCGAGGTTGACGCCACGGCACTCACTCTAGCCCGGGCGACAGAGTGAGACTCTGTCTCAAAAAGAAAAAAAAAAAAATCTCAACAGGGAGAGAGGAACAGAATGCCTTAGAGATCTCCGGGGGAGTTTTACAGTTTGCTAATGACAACAAAGAAGAAGCCAAACTCTGTAAAATGATTTTTAAAGAGGTTTACTCTGAGACAAATTTGAGGACCGAGGCCTGGAGCCATGCCCGGGGAAGCCTTGAGCAGGTGGACTGGCCGTGGCTGGGTCACAGTTTGGTTTCACACAGTTCAGGGAGAGACAGGGGTTACAGGTGAAATCATAATTCAATACGGGGAAGGTGGACGTCGATTTGGCCTGACAAGGTGGCACATCTTGAAGTGGGGGCAGATTACAGGTTACAGGTGGGTTCAAAGACTCTTTGACTTGCAATTGGTTAAGGACATGAAGCTTTGTCTAAAGGCTTGGGATGTTTTAAGATAAGGAAGTCTGCTCATCAGAGACAAGCCACCACCGGACACGCATTTGCTGTGTAAACTGAGGCCCTGCAGGAGTGACTCGCACGGCCTCAGCCTGCCAGTGAGTCACCAAGGACGTCCCCAAGAAGGGAGGGGCGTGATGGGATAGGTCTGACCTCCCTCCTCCTGGCCAGCAACTCGGTTTTAGGGCGTCCCTTTGGCCAGGAATGGAGTCCACTCATTCTGCTGGGGCGGAGCGGGAGCTTAGGACTTTATTTCAGTTCTCACCAAGAGCTGACAAAACATCCGGGCATCTGAGACTGGCAGAACCTGGTCCAACACCCAGGTGCGTGAGTTGTCCTGGAGAACCGAGGGTCTCAAAACACCCCGTGTTTTGGCCTTGTGGGACGCCCCCTCTTTCCTGGCTTCTCTGCCCAGCTGTTTTCTCTTTTGGGGTTTTGCCCGTGGCCGGGAGAACAGGCTTCCTCAAACAGAAAGGGCTCAGCCTGCAGCATCAGCTCCGAAGACCTGGCTTTCTTTGGTGGGGCGGCCTGTTCCTAAGGCCTCTCTTTTTTTCCCTTTCTCCTGTTTTTTTTTTTAATCCAGCTCCAAGCAAGAAGCCCTACAAGCTATTAAGCCCAGAGCCGCTTTAGGGGCAAAAAAAAAAAAACCCACAAAAAAACAAAACAAAACAAAAAAAACAGTAGAGAGAATAAGTTGTGTTTCAGCGTTGTTGAAATTTGCTGCGTTAGATCACGTACAAGAATTGCCAGATTTCTCACTGAACGGACCTCAAAGATAACCCCAACCTCTGCCCTCCCCGTTGGACCCCACTGGCCCCAAATCTGCGTCCCTCCCTCTGCAGACGCTGGACGCTCACAGCGGTCTCCGTGCTCACCCAGGCACCAGGCTCTGGGCCATTCAGGGGCCGGTCATGGACATCCCTTCGATTTTCCCAGATAATGGGGTCTCTGTGGGGAAAGCCCTCCTCTGGGACAAAAGGCCCATTCAGAAGTCCCAGCGGAGCGGAATGTGGCCCGAACAGGAATGTGGACACGCAAGGCCCAGGTCAGTAGGAGCCCGGAGGAGGCGCTGGCCTCAGGAGACCCCTGAGATCAGAGAAGGAGCCCCCCCTGCCCTTCCTCAACTTCCCCACTGCACTGAGCATGCAAAGGAGGGGACCTCGGACCCACAGAGTGAGCTTCACCTGGGACCAGGTGACAAGTGCAGACTCCAGGCCCTGCTGGGGACCTGGGGGCTCTAATCTGCATTTGAAGGATGCCCCTCCCCTCCCCTAAGGGCAGAGAAACTCCGCTTTGGAAATCGCCACCCTCAAGCAGTGCCAGGCTGGCTTTTCCCTTCCCTATTTTGTTTTTCTTTGAGACAGAGTCTCACTCTGTGGGCTACAGTGCCCTGGCGTCAGCATTAGCTCACTGCAGCCTCCAATTCCTGGGCTCAAGTGATCCTCCTGCCCCAGCCTCCCTGTAGTCGCTGGGACTACAGGCGTGCTGCACCCAAGACTTGAGGCTAATTTCTTTCTATGTTTAGTAGAGACGGGGCCTCGCTCTTGCTCACGCTGGTCTCCAACTCCTGACCTCAAGCGGATCCTCCCGCCTCAGCCTCCCAGAGTGCTGGGATGACAGGCGTGAGCCACGGGGCGCCCGGCCCCCTTCCCAATTTTAAAATGCCATTTTATTTGAGCACTAAACTCTGATCTTTTTCTTTTGCCCCAAGTTTCCTTTCTAAGGGGGCCTGGTGAGTGCTACCTGCAAATGATAAAATCTCACTAAACAGGTTTCGTGAACCCCCAATATGGTGGGGTTTACTTCCCAACCTGGTGTAGCATTACAGGAAAGGTAGAAGACTCTTCTCCTAACTCCTTTTAGCCGACTCCCGGTCTTTTATTTATGTATTTATTTTTGAGACAGAGTCTCGCTTTGTCGCCCAGGCTAGAGTGAGTGCCGTGGCGTCAGCCTCGCTCACAGCAACCTCAAACTCCTGGGCTCAAGCGATCCTCCTGCCTCGGCCTCCGGAGAAGCTGGGACTACAGGCACGTGCCACCACGCCCGGCTAATTTTTTCTATATATTTTTAGTTGGCCAATTAATTTCTTTCTATTTTCAGTAGAGACGGGGATCTCGCCCTTGCTCAGGCTGGTCTCGAACTCCTGACCTCGAGCAATCCTCCCGCCTCGGCCTCCCAGAGTGCTGGGATTACAGGCGTGGTGAGCCACCGCGCCTGGCCCTGACTCCTAGTCTTTTAGAAAAAGCCTAACTCAGCCAATCGTCGACTAAAGAACCGATAAACCCACCTGTAAGCCCCCTGCTTCGAGATGTCCCTCTCTTTCAGGCCAAACCAATGTCCAACTCCCACGTATTGATTTACGACTTTCCCCGTGACCCCCGAAATGCGTGAAACCAAACCGCGGCCCAGCCACGGCCAGTCCACCTGCTCAAGGCTTCCCGGGCGTGGCTCCGGGCCGTGTGGGTCCTCCAATTTGGCTCAGAATAAACCTCTCTACGTTACTTTACAGAGTTGGGCTTCTTTTTCCGTTGACATGTTTGCGACTGATGGATGACGGTTGTGTGTGTGTTTGTGGGGCTCCACGTGACGTGTTGAGGTGCATGAGCCCCGTGGCACGGTCAAAGCGGGCTGGGCCGGCACCCGGCATACTTAACGTTCACTTCGTGGTGAAAACGCTTAAAATCCACGCTTCTACAGAGCCGCGGTTACCCGAGGTGGAGGGAAGGAAGGGGAGGAGGAGATGAAGGTCATAGGGTGCAAAGTTTCAGGCAGACGGGAGGAATACGTTTTGAGATCTATTGACTAACGTCGACCGTGATGTATCTTTGAACGTGTCAAAATAACTTCAAGTGTATCACCCCCCCCAAAAAAAATATATTTAATAAGCGAGGTGACAGGTGCTTTAATTAGCCTGCGTAGATGTACATCAAAACACCACCTCACGCAAGGTGCTCTGTTGATTAAAAATAATATTGAGTTTTTTTAAAAAAATGTAAAAATCTACTCTCTGAACAATTTTCAAATATACGGCGTGCATGTTATTGCTAACGATAGTCACCAGACTGTGCCTGTCTTAGTTTTTTTTTTTTTTAACTATCTTTTTGCTCTTACCTCCTCAAAAGCAAAATAGAGACTCGATTCGCGGCTGTTAGATGCGGCCGAGATTTATTAACCCGTTGCACCCGCTTGCTTTTTTCTCTTGCTGCCACCGATGCTAACCGTGTGGAGTTACACACGGCATCCGAATGCAAAGGGTTAATACTTTTTGCTGTGGCCTTTCAACCCCCCTCCAGGAGGGGGTATCAGTGGGGTGTCGCCTACTGGGTTCATGCAGAGGTTCTCAGTGGGATTCGGCTGTTCTCCCCTTGGGGAGAGGAAATCCCCCTGATTTGGGGGACCGAGTATGGGTGGGTATTCTCAAAAACAAGTTAGTCAGCACATTAAAAAAAAAATGAGCCGGGCGTGGTGGCACATGCCTGTAGTCCCAGCTACTCGGGGGGAGGCTGAGGCAGGAGGATCGCTTGAGCCCAGGAGTCGGAGGTTGCTGTGAGCGAGGCTGATGCCACGGCACTCACTCTAGCCTGGGCAACAGAGTGAGACTCTGTCTCGAAAAAAAAAAAAGAAGGAAAAAACCAAGCAAAATCAGGAAAATCTGTGTCTCCCCTCGAGAAACAGGAAAACGTAGGATTCTCCCAATGAACACGGCCGAACAGCATCCAAGAGATTTCCTTTTCCTTCCTGAGTCTTTATGCTGAAACAAAACAGAGAAGTGATCCGGCGGTGGTCCCGAAGATTACAGCCACGTTGCTGTCCGGGGTCAGGATTCCGGGCGTCTTGGGTGGGCGGGGTAGGAAAAAGACACAAGCGAATAACCGAAATAATTAGCTCCCCTTCCTGTTATGCTTTTGGGCACAGTCTTGAAATATAAGCATCATGCGCGATTCTGCTCATCAGTTTAGGTGTTAGGGTCAGGGTTAGGATTAGGGTTAGGGTTAGATTTAGGGTTACGGTTAGGGGTTAGTGGTTAGGGTTAAGGGTTAGGCGTTAGTGCTAGGGTTAAGGTTAGGGTTAGGAGTAGGAGTTAGGGTTAGGGGTTAGTGGTAAGGGTTAGGTTTAGGAATTAGTGTTAGGGTTAGGGTTAAGGTTAGGGTTAGGAGTAGGAATTAGGGTTAGGGGTTAGTGGTAAGGGTTAGGAACTAGGGTTAGGGTTAGGGTTAAGGTTAGAGTTAAGAGTTGGAGTTAGTGGTTAGAGTTAGGGGTTAGGGGTTAGGCGTAGGGGTTAAAGTTAGAGATTAGAGTTAGGGTCAGCAGTTAGTTTTAGGGGTAAAGTTTCGGGATTACGGTTATGTTTTAATGTTAGGGGTTAGTGTTAGGCTAGAGGTTAGTGTTTAGTTCACTGTTTAATGTTAGCGTCAGGTGTTGGAGTTAAATTTGTGGTTTATATTTAGAATTAGGGTATTGGATTTAGGGTTAGGTATTAATGTTAGCTGTAGTTTCGGCTCTTGGTTGGGGGTTAGGGTTAGCTTTAGGTTTAGCGTTTAGGTTTTAAACTTTAGAAAGCCAATTTCAATGTATAAGCCGGGGTGACCCTGCCCAAGTCCATTACCTTGGTTTCTAGTATTGGGTTTTTTTTTTTTTTTTTTTTTGAGACAGGGTCTCACTGTGTTGCCCAGGCTAGAGTGAGTGCCGTGGCGTCAGCCTAGCTCACAGCAACCTCAAACTCCTGGGCTCAAGCAATCCTCCTGCCTCAGCCTCCCATGTAGCTGGGACTACAGGCATGCACCACCATGCCCGGCTAATTTTTTGTATTTATATTTTTAGTTGGTCAATTAATTTCTTTCTATTTTTAGTAGAGACGGGGCGTCTCGCTCAGGCTGGTTTCGAACTCCCAACCTGGAGCAATCCGCCCGCCTGGGCCTCCCAGAGTGCTAGGATTACAGGCATGAGCCACCGCGCCCGGCCTAGTATTGGGTTTTTAAGGTGATGACTACAGAGCTCTCCTGGGCAGCTGAGACCCCGCCAAGTACCCAGAACATTTAGGATATTGAAAAACTGGTGTGTCCGGGCTGCAGTAATGACTGAAGACAATGTTCTGGTTTTGTGCAAAAGGGAGTCTAAACTTCCCTGCTTTTCAGAGCATAAAACTGCTCCCTCTGGGGTTAGGAAGGAGGTACCTGAGGTCTGTGATCTTTGCAGTCAGGGGAGGTGAGTCGTGAAGGCCAAATGCTCCAAGTTTTATCTTAATGGAAAAATAAACGCCAGATCTAGTTATGGGCGGTAACTCGGTGCTAATGAAATATGAGTCCATTGTTCAATGGCTCCGTGAAGATAATTCACACAAGGGTGACCTCACTTACTTGCCTTTTGGTTTTCTTTTTTTTTTTTTCTTGGTGCGTGTGGCAAGAACCCTTAAAACTTACTTGCCTAGCAATTTTGCAGTGTGCGATACATTGTTATCAACTGTAGTCACTGTGTTGCACCACAGACTCTTTGAACTTCTCCCTCGTGTCTAACGGATACTTTGTTTCCTTTCACCCACATTTCCCCAATATCCCCCCACCCCCTGCCTCCTGGTAACCACTGTTCTACTTTCTGTTTTTCTGAACTCAGGTTTTTTTGCATCCCACCTAAAAATGAAATCATGCTGCGTTTATTTTTCTACGCCTGGATTCTTTAACTGAGCACATTCTCTTCCAGGTTCATTTGCAACGTTGTTGCAACGTTGTTGCAAATGACAGCATTGCTTTCTTCCCTTTTTAATGACCAAACAGTGTTCCGTGGTGTAGATAAACCATGTTTTCTTTATGCATTCATCTGCTGACGGACACTTGGGCCGATTCCACATCTTTTGGGGCTTGAAACGGCCGTAGGAGCTAAGATACCGCTTTGACATTCCCGGTCTCCTTCCCTTTGGACGTGTGTCCGGCAGTGAAATCCACATTGTATACCCATGTCACACCCCACAAATGCACCCAGTTGTTATTTGCCTGTTCAAAATAAAATAGGAAATGCGAACTCTGCAAACAAATACCACGTTTCCCCGAAAACAAGACAGGGTCCTCTATTTATTTTTCCTCAAGAAGACGCCCTAGGGCTTATTTTCAGGGGGTGTGTTATTTTTTTTAAGTACGGTGCAACCATCTGCATTGATTCAAACAGAGTGAAGTCGTCTTCTTCTGGGACATCATCCTCACTCTCCAGACCCCGAATCCCATCCTGAATGTCTTGCGACTCTATTTCCTTTAGAGCCACCGGCCCCGATCTCTCCTGTCGAGCCACAGAGCTCCCACGATGGGGCGGATGAGAAGGGCTGCTCGTGTTCTTTCCCGCTCCGCGACGACACCCACGGGTTGTGCAGACAAGCTGCGCAGCCACGCCCGTCACTAGGGCTGATTTTCATAGCCACGCCCACCACTAGGGCTGATTTTCATAGCCACGCCCATCACCAGGGCTGATTTTCATAGCCACGCCCATCACCAGGGCTGATTTTCATAGCCACGCCCACCACTAGGGCTGATTTTCATAACCACGCCCATCACTAGGGCTCATTTTCATAGCCATGCCCTTCACTAGGGCTGATTTTCGGGGTAGGGCTTCTACCGCGCACATGCTTAGACATCCTGCTAGGGCTTGTTTTATGGGGAGGGCTTATTTCTGGGGAAACGCGGTATCTCTGGGAACAAGAAAACACAACCTACGAGTGGCCAAATTTCAGAAGCATGCAGACACCACGGACGTCCCGGACTGCGGCAAAGGGATCGTAGATGCAGATGCGAGGCCGCGTCTGGCTGTGGTTCCTGCTGGGATTTGGATGCCTTCCTGAGGGCAGGCTCCTGGCTGCACGGATGTCTCCTTCTCCCACACACAGGCTGGGATTCACGGGGTCCCCTCATCACGTCTGAGTGTGTGGGCTCCCTGGGCGGTGCAAATATGCCTGGAAGACGACACTCAGCCCCTGGGGACGGGAGGCAGCCTCCCTGCCGTGAGGACCGGATTGGGCTGGACCTGCAAAGCCCACACGTGGCCGGGCCCGGGGGCGACTTCCCCATGCGGGGGAGGTGACTGAGTCCCGCTCTGACACATTCTGCAAAGCTCATGATGGCCTGAGGTCACCGCCGGGGCTCTCCCCAGAGGTCAAGATGCTCGGGCGTCCCCGGTCAGCTCACCTCTTCCCCACTTTTGTGTCTTCTCGTTCAACCAGTGGGTTGGTTTTTCCCTTGTTGCCAACCTTGCTCCTTACTTTGCGTCCTGAAAGAACATTCTCTTAAACTTTCAGGGGAAAAAAATTACCTTTTTTTTTTTTTAAACAAAAATTGAGACTGGGCGCGGTGGCTCACGCCTGTTATCCCAGCGCTCTGGGAGGCCGAGGCGGGAGGATTGCTCGAGGTCAGCAGTTTGAGACCAGCCTGAGCAAGAGTGAGATCCCGTCTCTACTAAAAATAGAAAGAAATTAATTGGCTCAAGCAATCCTCCTGCCTCAGCCTCCTCCCGAGTAGCTGGGACTACAGGCATGCGCCACCACGCCCGGCTAATTTTTTCTATATATATTAGTTGGCCAATTAATTTCTTTCTATTTTTAGTAGAGACGGGGTCTCGCTCTTGCTCAGGCTGGTTTCAAACTCCTGACCTCAAGCGATCCTCCCACCTCGGCCTCCCGCCTCGGCCTCCCGCCTCGGCCTCCCAGAGTGCTGGGATTACAGGCGTGAGCCATGTAAGACGATTTTGAATGTTCGCAACACCAAGAAATGAGAAATGCTTGAGGAGACGGCCGCGCTAACAACCCTGGTTTGATCACTACGTGTTGTGCTCTTGTATCCAAATATCACACTGCACCCTGTGAGTATGTGCCACTGCCATGTGTGTGAGTCACGTTTGACACGCGTGTAGCTATGGCATGGCTGGTGCAAAGGCAGCACATGCAACCAAAGCGCTTGTACCCCCGTGACATTCTGAAATAATGAAATAAAATTAATGTTGCCTATTTAAAAAAAAATTTAAGGCCGGGCGTGGAGGCTCACACCTGTCATCCCAGCACTCTGGGAGGCCGAGGCGGGAGGATCGCTCAAGGTCAGGAATTCGAGACCAGCCTGAGCAAGAGCAAGACCCCGTCTCTACTAAAAAATAGAAAGACACTAATTGGCCAACTAAAAATATATGGGAAAAATTAGCCGGGCGTGGTGGCGCATGCCTGTAGTCCCAGCTACTCGGGAGGCTGAGGCAGGAGGATTGCTTGAGCCCAAGAGTTGGAGGCTGCTGTGAGCGAGGCTGACGCCACGGCACTCTAGCCCGGTCGACACAGTGAGACTGTTTCAAAAAAAAATTTTTTTTAAAGAAGCAAAAAGAAAAAAAAGAGAAGCTCAGAGCAGTAGCTGGAGTTTTACCGAGGAAGTGAAACCAGCAGGAGCTATATATATATATACATACACACACACACACACACACACACACACACACACACACACACACACACATATATATATATATATTCAGAGAGACAGAGAGAGCAAGACACAGAAACACTTACCTCCAGTCAATCCTCCTTAACGGTGATGTCGTGTTCTAGAAGGTCTCCACCAATACGGAATTAGCAAACGTGGGGTGATTGCTCTTAGCGGAAACATGCACGTATGTCCGCATGGCAAATAGCTCGCCACCTAAGCCCTGGCAGACTCCATCGCCTCTGCTTTATGAAAGAGCAATGTGATGTGAGGGTCCTGCTAACGGGGGCCTCTGTCGGGGCCCAGTGCCCCTCACCTGGCCCCTCACCTGGCCCCTCACCTGGCCCCACACCTGGCCCCTCACCTGGCCCCACACCTGGCCTCACACCTAGCCCCACTCCTGACCTCTCACCTGGCCCCACTCCTGGCCCCTCACCTGGCCCCACTCCTGGCCCCCTCACCTGGCCCCACTCCTGGCCCCTCACCTGGCCCCACACCTGGCCCATCACCTGGTCCCTCACCTGGCCCCACACCTGGTCCCTCACCTGGCCCCACACCTGGCCCCTCACCTGGCCCCACACCTGGCCCCTCACCTGGTCCCTTACCTGGCCCCACACCTGGCCCCTCACCTGGCCCCTCACCTGGACCCACACCTGGCCCCTCACCTGGACCCTCATCTGGACCCTCACCTGGCCCATGCCCCTGCCCTGTGGCTCACACTATTGTGTGGCCGCCAAGCTCACAGCCCGTAGGTCAGGACGGCAGGCTGGAAACTGAGGCAGATCTTGACGCGGGCCCCAGGTGGAAGGAATGTCTCCCTCTCTGGGCAAAACGCCCCTTGGCTCCCGAGCCCGTCACCTGATGAGACGCGGCCCACCCGCCCCGGTGCTACTGAGCGTGGGCCCTAACCACACGGGGGGAGTACCCCCACCGCAGCCCCTAGACGGGTGTTTGCTCAGAGCCCCTGGGGGCTCCGCAGCCCATCACACCGGGCGGATCCTATTGGAGGGGGGACTCGAGAAGCCGAACTCTCTGTGGGGCCCCCAGACCGCACCGTAGCCCCAGGAAGGGCCCCAAGTCACTGCTGCCCCTCTGATGACAAAGAGAAGCCCCTGGTTCCTAAACCTCAGACCCGCTGCTACGATCAACGGGCTTCCACGGCCCGGGACCCGGGACCGAAAAGACTCTAGGGACACATCTGAGGGAGCTCACCTGCATAGAACACCTGTTTTTCTGGGTGTCCAAATAACGGGGAGCTAGTCCTGCAAAGAAATGAGCTGTCAAGCCCGGAGAAAGACACCACAGAGGAAACCGAAATGCATGTGACAGCGTGTAAGAAGGTAATCTGAGGCCGGGCGCGGCGGCTCACGCCTGTCACCCCAGCACTCTGGGAGGCCGAGGCGGGAGGATCGCTCAAGGTCAGGAGTTCGAGACCAGCCTGAGCAAGAGCGAGACCCCGTCTCTACCAAAAGCAAAATAGAAAGAAATTAGCGGGACAACTAAAAATATATAGAAAAAATTAGCCGGGCATGGTGGCACCTGCCTGTAGTCCCAGCTACTTTGGAGGCTGAGGCAGGAGGATCGCTTGAGCCCAGGAGTCTGAGGTTGCTGTGAGCAAGGCTGACACCACGGCATTCTAGCCCGGGCAACAGAGCGAGACTCTGTCTCAAAAAAAAAACAACCCCAAAAAACACAAAAAGGAAGATAATCTGAAAAGGCTACAGACAGAACGCCATTCTGACGGTAACATAGTTTGGAAAAGTCAAAACTTTGGAGACAGTAAAAAAAATCCGGGGTTGGGAGCGGGAGGCACAAACATGGGACTTTTAGGGCAGTGAAACTGCTCCATACAATGCCACGGTGGTGGGTCCGTGTTGTCGTATGCCCGTCCAAACCCGCAGAATGTGCAACACAGAGAGCAAACCCCATTGGTGAATTCTTACCAACTATTGGGTTAATAATAAATGTACCAATCGTCGTACACCTGTCCAAACCTGTAGAATGTGCAACACGGAGAGTGAACCCCACCGGTGAATTCTTACTAACTACTGGGTTAATAATAAATGTACCAATCGTTGTACACCTGTCCAAACCTGTAGAATGTGCAACACAGAGAGTGAACCCCACTGGTGAATTCTTACTAACTACTGGGTTAATAATAAATGTACCAATCGTTGTACACCTGTCCAAACCTGTAGAATGAGCAACACAGAGAGTGAACCCCACTGGTGAATTCTTACTAACTATTGGGTTAATAATAAATGTACCAATGGTCGTACACCTGTCCAAACCTGTAGAATGTGCAACACAGAGAGTGAACCCCACTGGTGAATTCTTACTAACTATTGGGTTAATAATAAATGTACCAATGGTCGTACACCTGTCCAAACCTGTAGAATGTGCAACACAGAGAGCAAACCCCACTGGTGAATTCTTACTAACTATTGGGTTAATAATAAATGTACCAATGGTCGTACACCTGTCCAAACCTGTAGAATGAGCAACACAGAGAGTGAACCCCACTGGTGAATTCTTACTAACTATTGGGTTAATAATAAATGTACCAATGGTCGTACACCTGTCCAAACCTGTAGAATGTGCAACACAGAGAGTGAACCCCACTGGTGAATTCTTACCAACTATTGGGTTAATAATAAATGTACCAATCGTCGTACACCTGTCCAAACCTGTAGAATGTGCAACACCCAGAGCAAACCCCAACTTCTTACCAACTATTGGGTTAATAATAAATGTACCAATCATCGTACACCTGTCCAAACCTGTAGAATGTGCAACACGGCTCGTGAACCCCACTGGTGAATTCTTACCCACTATTGGGTTAATAATAAATGTACCAATCGTCGTACACCTGTCCAAACCTGTAGAATGTGCAACACGGCTCGTGAACCCCACTGGTGAATTCTTACCCACTATTGGGTTAATAATAAATGTACCAATCGTCGTACACCTGTCCAAACCTGTAGAATGAGCAACACGGCGAGTGAACCCCACTGGTGAATTCTTAATAACTATTGGGTTAATAATAAATGTACCAATCTTTATATGTCTGTCCAAACCTGTAGAATGTGCAACACAGAGAGTGAACCCCACTGTGAATTCTTACTAACTACTGGGTTAATAATAAATGTACCAATCTTTATATGTCTGTCCAAACCTGTAGAATGTGCAACACAGAGAGTGAACCCCACTGTGAATTCTTACTAACTACTGGGTTAATAATAAATGTACCAATCTTTATATGTCTGTCCAAACCTGTAGAATGTGCAACACAGAGAGTGAACCCCACTGTGAATTCTTACTAACTATTGGGTTAATAATAAATGTACCAATCGTCGTACACCCGTCCAAACCTGTAGAATGTGCAACACAGAGAGTGAACCCCACTGGGAATTCTTACCAACTATTGGGTTAATAATAAATGTACCAAGCGTCGTACACCCGTCCAAACCCGCAGAATGTGCAACACAGAGAGCAAACCCCACTGGTGAATTCTTACCAACTATTGGGTTAATAATAAATGTACCAATCGTCGTACACCTGTCCAAACCTGTAGAATGTGCAAAACAGAGAGTGAACCCCACTGGTGAATTCTTACCAACTATTGGGTTAATAATAAATGTACCAAGCGTCGTACACCCGTCCAAACCCGCAGAATGTGCAACACAGAGAGTGAACCCCACTGGTGAATTCTTACCAACTATTGGGTTAATAATAAATGTACCAATCGTCGTACACCTGTCCAAACCTGTAGAATGTGCAACACAGAGAGTGAACCCCACTGTGAATTCTTACCCACTATTGGGTTAATAATAAATGTACCAATCGTCCTACACTTGTCCAAACCTGTAGAATGTGCAACATGGCGCGTGAACCCCACTGGTGAATTCTTACCAACTACTGGGTTAATAATAAATGTACCAATCGTCGTACACCCGTCCAAACCTGTAGAATGAGCAACACGGCGAGTGAACCCCACTGGTGAATTCTTACCAACTATTGGGTTAATAATAAATGTACCAATCGTCGTACACCCGTCCAAACCTGTAGAATGTACAACACAGAGAGTAAACTCCACTGGTGAATTCTTACCAACGACTGGGTTAATAATAAATGTACCAATCGTCGTGCACCTGTCCAAACCTGTAGAATGTGCAACACTGAGAGTAAACTCCACTGGTGAATTCTTACTAACTACTGGGTTAATAATAAATGTACCAATCGTCCTACACCTGTCCAAACCTGTAGAATGTGCAACACAGAGAGCGAACCCCACTGTGAATTCTTACCCACTATTGGGTTAATAATAAATGTACCAATCGTCGTACACCCGTCCAAACCTGTAGAATGTGCAACACGGCGAGCGAACCCCACTGGTGAATTCTTACTAACTACTGGGTTAATAATAAACGTACCAATCGTCGTACACCTGTCCAAACCTGTAGAATGAGCAACACGGCGAGTGAACCCCACTGGTGAATTCTTAATAACTATTGGGTTAATAATAAATGTACCAATCATTGTACACCTGTCCAAACCTGTAGAATGAGCAACACGGCGAGTGAACCCCACTGTGAATTCTTACCCACTATTGGGTTAATAATAAATGTACCAATCTTTATATGTCTGTCCAAACCTGTAGAATGTGCAACACAGAGAGTGAACCCCACTGTGAATTCTTACTAACTATTGGGTTAATAATAAATGTACCAATCGTCGTACACCCGTCCAAACCTGTAGAATGTGCAACACAGACAGTGAACCCCACTGTGAATTCTTACTAACTGTTGGGTTAATAATAAATGTACCAATCGTCGTACACCTGTCCAAACCTGTAGAATGTGCAACACGGCTCGTGAACCCCACTGGTGAATTCTTACCCACTATTGGGTTAATAATAAATGTACCAATCGTCGTACACCTGTCCAAACCTGTAGAATGTGCAACACGGAGAGCAAACCCCACTGGTGAATTCTTACTAACTGTTGGGTTAATAATAAATGTACCAATCGTCGTACACCTGTCCAAACCTGTAGAATGTGCAACACGGAGAGCAAACCCCACTGGTGAATTCTTACTAACTATTGGGTTAATAATAAATGTACCAATCGTCGTACACCTGTCCAAACCTTTAGAATGTGCAACACGGCGAGTGAACCCCACTGGTGAATTCTTACCAACTATTGGGTTAATAACAAATGTACCAATCGTCCTACACCCGTCCAAACCTGTAGAATGTGCAACACGGCGAGCGAACCCCACTGTGAATTCTTACTAACTATTGGGTTAATAATAAATGTACCAATCGTCGTACACCCGTCCAAACCTGTAGAATGTGCAACACGGAGAGCAAACCCCACTGGTGAATTCTTACTAACTATTGGGTTAATAATAAATGTACCAATCGTCGTACACCTGTCCAAACCTTTAGAATGTGCAACACGGCGAGTGAACCCCACTGGTGAATGCTTACCAACTATTGGGTTAATAATAAATGTACCAATCGTCGTACACCCGTCCAAACCTGTAGAATGTGCAACACGGCGAGCGAACCCCACTGTGAATTCTCACCCACTATTGGGTTAATAATCACGCGCCGACATCAGTTCACGGACATAGTAGGAGGACCACGCCCCGGGCAAGATGTTCACAATAGAGGAAGCTGTGAGGGGCAGACGGTTTCTATGGGAACGCCCTGTCCTTTCGGCTGAGTTTTCCTGTAAACCTAAACCTGTTCTAAAAATAAAGTCTATGTTGTGTTTTTTTTTTTTTTGAAACCCCACTCCTACAGGTTCCCTTCATCCCTTCTCCTACATCATGATGTAGGAGAACCTCATGATGTGCACACATGCCCCCCGGGGAGGTTGTCCTGTGAACAGCTCTCTCCACCTGTTTCCAAAAACACAGCAGCCGGCGGTGACTTGGGGGCGGGGGGAGGGAGAACATATATATCTTTATATCTCCACAATAGGTACTTCCTTTTCGTATAAAGTCTGGTGCTATCTCCAAAAGCCGCGCTTCGCTCTTGCACGAACTCAAGACTAGGCGCGCTCGGCGCAAGAACAATGATTCTGGGTACTGTTAAGGCTCCACCCGCCCTAAATGCCGAACTCCCTTCTGCATTTAATTGTGTCCAAACGTACGGTGTGGGCGGGAGGAACGACGCTGACCACTCGCGCCTGGTTCTCAGAATGCTTGTGGAGGGGTTTGGTGATCTCAGTCTGAAACGGGGGTCTGAGGGTTTTGAAAACAAAAGTCGTGGGTGTCAGGGGTATATTGGAGAGGCCCCCGGAGAGTGCTACCTGGGCCCACGCCGGGGTTGAGGCTGTCTGCGGACCCAAGCAGCAGCATGCATGTTCTTGAGCAGGGGAGAGGCCAGCTCTGGGCCAGCCCCCTAGCGTGGTCCTGGAACCACAGAGATCATCTCTGCAGCTGCAAGTCCCAATAGCAATACCCGTGGGAACGGGGGCCAGGCAGTCCCTGGAGAGGGGAGCAGGGGTGGGGTGGGGTGGATTCTGGGAAGCCAAGGCTGCCGGGGTTCTTGGCCTGGGCGCTGGGGTCCATCTGTGAGATTTCGTCCCCCTGTTTCCTTAGGATGTGGGGATGACTTTTGTAGGCAGGACACACTTGAACACAAAGGTATCACTTAAAAAAGTTATTGTTATCCACATAACAAGAAATTCACCGCTGTAAAGTCCACGGTTTTTTAACAGACTTTATATTTTACAAGAGTTTTAGGTCTATAGCAAACTGAGTGGAAAGTACCTGAAATTCTCATATACCTCCTGGCCCCTCACACAGGTACAGCCTCTGTCACTCACCTAGTCACCCATTCATATACACTTACCCACCTGTCTATCCACCCACCCAACCACTTATCCCATCCACCCACTCATCCATCCAACCACCCCCCATACATTCACCTATCCATCCATCCCCTCAACCAACCACTTATCCACTCACCCATCCATCCACTCACACACCCATTAATCCATCCAACCATCCCTCCATCCACCCACACACCCACCCATACATCCTCCCACCCACTCACCCATCCACCCATCCATCCACCCATCCACCCATCCATCCACCCATCCATCCACCCATCCATCCATCCATCCACCCATCCATCCATCCATCCATCCATCCACACACCCATCCATCCTTCCACCCACCCACCCATCCACCCATCCACCCATCCACCCACCCATCCACCCATCCACCCACCCACCCATCCACCCACCCACCCATCCACCCACCCACCCATCCACCCATCCATCCATCCATCCATCCATCCATCCATCCATCCATCCATCCACCCACCCATGCATCTATCTGTCCATCCATCCATCCACCCACCCACCCATCTATCCATCCATCCACCCACCCACCCATCCATCTATCCATCCATCCACCCACCCACCCATCCATCTATCCATCAACCTATCCATCCATCTATCCATCCATCCACCTATTCATCCAAGCATCCATCCATCTACCCATCTATCCATCCATCCATTTGTCCATACCCCATCCATCCATCCATCCATCCATCCATCCATCCATCCATTCCTCCATCCATCCATCCATCCATCCATCCATCCATCCATCCATCCAACCACCCATCCACCCACCCATCCATTCACATATCCATCCATCCATCCATCCATCCATCCATCCATCCATCCATCCATCCACCCATACACCCACCCATCCATCCACCCATCCACCCATCCACCCACCCATCCATCCACCCACCCATCCACCCACCCATCCATTCACATATCCATCCATCCATCCATCCATCCATCCATCCATCCATCCACCCATCCACCCACCCATCCATCCACCCACCCATCCATCCACCCACCCACCCATCCACCCACCCATCCATCCACCCATCCATCCATCCACCCATCCATCCATCCACCCATCCATCCATCTCTCCAGGCATCCATCCATCCATCCATCCATCCATCCATCCATCCATCCATCCATCCATCCATCCATTCACCCATCTATCCATCCATCCATCCTTCTATTCATCCAGGCATCCATCCATCCATCCACATACCCATCCATCCACCCATCCATCCACCCATCCATCCACCCATCCATCCACCCACCCATCTACCCACCCATCTCTCCACCCATCCACACGCCCATGTATTCATTCTGTCAACTTCTAGGCTCACTCATTCTCTGTGTATCTCCAATGTAGACACCTTGCTCCTGGGGGTAATAGACCCACACTGATAAAGCCCAAATAGGACAGTCCTCATCGCCACGCCGCCGATTTATTTTTAGTCTCCACTCAGCCAGACTTCAAGTCATAACTCCACGAATGACACTTTCTCACATCACAAATTGAAAACCTTTCTCTTCATCCCACTGTATTCTGTTCCACCTGGTTCTCCCATTCACGCCGGGAAGCCTGGTCACCAACTGTATTCCTTCCCGATGATGCTTCCGTGAGAAGCCAGGCTGGGCGAGGGGTGGGGTGGGTCTGAGTGGGGCAGGACATGAAGCCGGGGTGGAGGCAGCTGCAGTGCCTCGCTTCAACCATGGGTTCTTTATTTACGGAACATGACTTGGTATTTTCCTTTGCTGGTGACATCGGCACTGGGTACAGGTCCGCACCCTACGGCAACGTTCTGCATCCTCAGAGAGCGTGGTGGGCAGGCATGGCCCCGACACACTGTGGAAAAGGCACTCTTCTCCCTGGCCACGTACAGAGCCACCGAAGTCCACACTTACAGTGTCTGAGGCCAACTCTCTCTTTCTCCCCCTGTGCCCCGGCAGGTTCTGGATCACAAGTAGATCTCTACCCAAACTCATGGAATAATGAGAGACTCTCCACATTGTCCTGTACTATACCACAGCCACAGCTCAAAACGCCGGCCACTCTGCTAGCCGTGGGGGAACGCCTGGGTTATATAATCCTCAGCACAGCTGGGGTGCAGGCGACGGGCTCTTGCTCGGGGTTGAATCTGATAGCAAACCACAGCGCTCACAGCCGGAGACACCCTACTTCTCTCCACGATCACATCGGCCTGTCACGCAGCTCCTGAGAGAGAACCCACCAAGCCTTAAAGATAAGGCTTCAGCTCACACTGTACATTTTGGTGCAATTAAATACAGAAGGAGGTTGGCATTTAGGGTGTGGGGGGGTGAAGCGTTAACAATCTTCAGAATCGTTGTTCCTGCGGGGAGCACGCCTTGTCTCGAGTTCACGTAAGGACAAAGTGTGGCTTTTGGAGATAGCACTAGAGTTTATGGAAAGGAAGTAGCTATTGTGGAGGTATAAAGATGGGTACAGATGCTTTCTCCTCCGGAGGAGAACCAGAGTCCAGTTCCCCGCCCCCCTTGAGTCTGGGCTGGCCTCGAAACTGGCTTGGGCCAATAGAATGTGGTAGACATGCCAGTCGTGTGAGTGGGCCATCTAGAATGTTCTGGTTCTAGCATCCCACCAATGGCAGTGGGGCTGTCAGGTAACATTCAGCCCAGCTTCCAGGTATGTGAGTGAGCCACCTAAAACGTTCTAGATCTATCAAGCCTACAGACAGACTCAGCCCAAGTCTAGCTCTCAGCTGTCATTCAACCAGATTCCAGGTATGTGAGTGAGCCACCTAGAACGTTCTGGACCTATCAAGTATGCAGGTAGACTTAGCCCAAGTCTAGCTCTCAGCTGACATTCAACCAGATTCCAGGTAAGGGAGTGAGCCACCTAGAACGTTCTGGATCTATTAACCTCTATTGCACTCGGATGTCGAGTGTGGATGATGTCGAGTGGATAATGAGAAAAAAGCAAGCGAGTGGTATATGAATGAGCCACCTAGAACATTCTAGATCTATCAAGCCTGCAGATAGACACAGCCCAAGTCTAGCTCTCAGCTGTCAAAAGGTTAAGCCTGCAGATAGACTCAGCCCAAGTGGAGCTTTCCGCTGACATTCAACTAGCTTCCAGGTATGTGAGTGAGCCACCTAGAATGTTCTAGATCATTCCTGCCCAATCAAAGTTCCTGCTGCCTACAGCTCCAGCTCTCAGCTGACATTCAACAAGATTCCAGGTATGTGAGTGAGCTACCTAGAATGTTCTAGATCTACCAAGCTTACAGATAGACACAGCCCAAGTCTACCTCACAGTTGTCATTCAACTAGCTTCCAGGTATGTAAGTGAGCCATGTAGAATGTTCTAGTTCTATGAAGCCTATAATTAGATACAGCCCAAGTCTAGCTTCCAGCTGATATTCAACCAGATTCCATGTATGTGAGTGAGCTACCTAGAACATTCTAGATCTATTAAGCCTACAGATAGACTCAGCCCAAGTCTAGCTCTCAGCTGACATTCAACTAGCTTCTAGGTATGTGAGTGAGCCATCTAGAATGTTCTCAATTTATTAAGCCTGCACGTTGACACAGCCCAAGTCTAGCTCTCAGCTGTCATTCAATTAGCTTCCAGGTATATGAATGAGCTACCTAGAACATTCTAGATCTATCAAGCCTGTAGATAGACACAGCCCAAGTCTAGCTCTCAGCTGCCATTCAACTAGCTTCTAGGTATGTGAGTGAGCCACCTAGAATGCTCTGGAACTATCAAGACTACAGATAGATTCAGCCCAAGTCTAGCTCTCAGCTGTCATTCAACCAGCTTCTGAGTATGTGCGTGAGCCACCTAGAACGTTCCTGTCCAATCAACGCTCCCATTGCCTACAGCCCCAGCCAACATCACCTTCAGCAGAAGATCCGCTCAGCTGGGTCCCATCCACCCTCAGAACCGTGCATGATGCCCACAGCCTGCTGCTCAGCTGGACCTTCATGCCTCCAGCTTCCTTGCCTACATCAGTGGGCACCCAAACCAACACCCACACTCATGGTCAGCAAACGGTGCTGTGTGGAAGACATAAAGAGAGCATTCATAGAGAAGAAGCTACATTTTTCAGCTGCAATCGCATGGACATTTGACAACCTCCTTCCTCCCTCTCCCTTTCTGGGTGACTCACTGCACGTGCCTGCTATTGTGAAGCACACACAACACGATATTGGTTTGTGGTTTTGCATGGCGAAAGTGAAGAAGAAGAAGAAGGTGTCAGGGCGGATGAGTATGTGTCATGTCCGTGAGAGACCAGGATGGCCCTCAGAAGGCAAACTGAACATTAGTTTCCATTCTGGAGTCCGGAAGAGAGGCAGGGCTCCGCCCATCCACCCGGACCCTGATGCCCCCAATTGATCCCCTTGTAAAAGGAAGCACCAGAGAACTTAAGAAGCTGACAAGCTTCAGCGGCAGTTCATCTAGCTGGCCCTGCTCCAGCGAGCATGACCTTCCCACCGTGTTGCCCTTCTTGGATCGGTTATTTCCTGTCTGCCTTTTAGCGTAAGTGGCCGTGAAGCGTGGGCGAAACCCTCTCAGTAATTTACAAGGCCATGCAAGACAAAACGCCACATTCCAAAGTTCTTGTCCCGCGGTGTTGGTTTCCCCTAAGAGCAAATACTCTTTCACACTTAATAGACTTGCATAGTTGGAGTCATCCTTTTTTGGGAAACACACGTTTCTCTTTCCAGAAAACACTCATGTCACCACATTGCAATTCCTGAGAGTCTCAGAGAAGAGGCAACAGGACCTCATGTTGGCCTCTCTGGTGGGGCCACTTCTCCTGTGTTGTTGATGTCAGCCTGCATCTCTTCCTTTCACATGTAAAATTCCTGAAAAGAGGGCTCCAGGGAGGCGAGAGCCCCCCTGGGGAAGAGCTGGCAGGTCTGGTTCCCCGAGGCAGTGGGGAGCAGGGAGAGGTGGCAGGGGAGAGGAGGATGAGTCTCCCCCCACTCCCAGGGGGACATTTGGAAGAGTAGGGAGACACCTTTGGTCCTCATGACTTTGTGGGGGATGCCCCTGGCATCTAATGGGTAGATCCTACAGACATTGCCTAATACCTTAGGACAGTCCCCAAAGCATGGAATGATCTAGCCTGAATTACTAACAGTTTTCCGATTGAGAAACCCGGACTTAGCATGAGAGGTTCTCTTTCTATGTCATTCTCTTGGTCTTGCCCTCTCATACTCTACCATCTGCTGATAGATCTGCCATCTATGTATCTGCCAATCATCTACTACCATCTGTCCATCAGCCATGTATGTCTGCATCTGCCATCTATGTATCTGTCAATCATCATCTACTATCACATGTCCATCAACCATGTATGTCTGCATCTGCCATCTATGTATCTGTCAATCATCATCTACTATCACATGTCCATCAACCATGTCTGTATCTGTCCTCTATGTATCTGTCAATCATCATCTACTATCACATGTCCATCAACTATGGATGTTTGTATCTGTCAATCATCTATCATCTGTCCATCAACTATGGATGTCTGTATCTGTCATCTACGTACCTGTCAATCATCTACCATCATCTGTCCATCAACTATGTATGCTTGTATCTGCCATCTATGTATCTGTCAATCATCTACTGTATGTCCATCAACTATGTATGTCTGTATCTATCAATCATCTACTATCATATGTCCATCAACTATGTATGTATGTATCTATGTATTTATGTATCTATCAATCATCAATCCATCTATCATCTATCTTGCTATCTAAGGCAGAGATTTACTACCAAGCGTAATCCCATTCCCGCCCAGGGGACACTCAACAATGGGGACATTTTTATTGTCACACCTGGGGTGGTGGGTGCTGCTGGCATCTGGTGGGTGGAGCCCAGGGATATTGCTTCACACCCCACAGTGCACAGGACGGGGCCTCCACAACCAAGAACGATCCAGCCCAAGTGTCCCTAGTGTGGAGGCTGAGAAACCCTGGGCGAACAAGAGGCCAGGCCTGGGCTGGGAGACTCCTTCCCTCACTCCTGAAGGTTCATGATCAGAAAAACCTTCCCTCTGACCACCCCACAGACATCAGCGGCTCTGCCTTTGGTCTGGCCCTTGGTCTCCTGGTCTGTCTTCTTCAGAGAGCTCACCACGGCCCTATGCATGCCACAAGGCTTTGTGGGTGGTTCACCTCCACTTGCTGGTGTCCATGGGGGCCTGTCTGGTGACCTCTTTCTGTGTCTACAGCTTATTTGCCTCCCCTGGACACCAGCACATGCAGTTCTCCTGCCCAGTGGTAAGAGTGGACGTGGGCTGGGTGCTTAACTCGGAGCCCTGCTCAGTGCTTTATGTGTGTCAGCACTTTCCATCCCACGTTGACCTGAGCTAGGTGCTATCAGGACCATCCGTGCAGTGCCTGGGATGTAGGAGACACTCAACAGGTGCGTGTCTTGAGTGAATGCTGCCGGAAGCCCCTTCTGCCATCTGTACGAGCAGCAGATGTAGAGTGTCCTGGGCTGATGTGCTACATAAGACTCACCCTGCCTTCTCCTCCCCAGCTTTCTAGATGGTTCCACCAGATATGGTGCTTCTCCTCAACTTTGTCACCTGCTCTCTAATACTGCAGCAGACACGGCAATTTCTACCTCAAAGAACCTCATGAGGTCCTCCTTGCCTCTGTAGCTCCTCCAGCCCTCTGGGCCAGGCTCTGGGGGCTGGCAAATGCCGGCGCCTTGGTAGAGTTTCCTGAAGGGCCAGAACGTAGGAGTGAGCGAGAGCTTGAGGGCGGGGACTTGACGCATTCTGGCGAAAGGGCAAGTTCTCTCTCCTGGGTGAGCTGGCCGCTGGTGGCCTGCATCTTGGAGCAGCCCTGGCCGTGGGTAGCTGTGGTCACGAGTCTGCAGAGTTCAGGGCCAGATGTGATGTGAGGTGGCCCTGTCCCCCGGGGCAGGAGAGTCCTCAGACTTGGACGTCAGAACTTCTCTAGGACTGCTAGTTCCCAGTCACTGACATGGACTGCCACCACCGCATGATGGCCTGGGGTGGGTGACTCATCCCACAAAAACCACAGAAATGCTAGGGAGCAACTAAGAGGCATTTGCTGTCCCACCCTGCGAGGAGGGGACCGGCCCAACCTTTTCCATCAGAGACCCCACCCTGCCCTGCCCTGCACCCGGGGTCTTCTGCTTCCTGCTTTGGGGTTTCCCAGCATGCACCACGGCCAGGTAAAGACAGGTTCATATTAATGATTTTGTCCTCCAGAGTTTGCCTCGGGGTGGAGGGGGTAGACAGAATAAAAAATACCCACCCCCAAATTTGCCAGTGTCCCAATCTCCATGTGGCAGAGGGCATAATGTCCCCAAAGATGTCCATGTCCTGATCCCATGTGGTAGACAGAATAATGTCCCCAGAGATGTCCACGTCCTAATCCCATGTGGTAGACAGAATAACGTCCCCAGAGATGTCCACGTCCTAATCCCATGTGGTAGACAGAATAATGTCCCCAGAGATGTCCACGTCCTAATCCCATGTGGTAGACAGAATAATGTCCCCAGAGATGTCCATGTCCTAATCCCATGTGGTAGACAGGATAATGTCCCCAGAGATGTCCACGTCCTGATCCCATGTGGTAGACAGAATAATGTCCCCAGAGACGTCCACGTCCTAATCCCATGTGGTAGACAGAATAATGTCCCCAGAGATGTCCACGTCCTAATCCCATGTGGTAGACAGAATAATGTCCCCAGAGATGTCCACGTCCTAATCCCATGTGGTAGACAGAATAACGTCCCCAGAGATGTCCACGTCCTAATCCCATGTGGTAGACAGAATAATGTCCCCAGAGATGTCCACGTCCTAATCCCATGTGGTAGACAGAATAACATCCCCAGAGATGTCCACGTCCTAATCCCATGTGGTAGACAGAATAATGTCCCCAGAGATGTCCATGTCCTAATCCCATGTGGTAGACAGGATAATGTCCCCAGAGATGTCCACGTCCTGATCCCATGTGGTAGACAGAATAATGTCCCCAGAGATGTTCACGTCCTAATCCCATGTGGTAGACAGAATGATGTCCCCAGAGATGTCCACCTCCTAATCCCATGTGGTAGACAGGATAATGTCCCCAGAGATGTCCACATCCTAACCCCATGTGGTAGACAGAATAATGTCCCCAGAGATGTCCACGTCCTAATCCCATGTGGTAGACAGAATAATGTCCCCAGAGATGTTCACGTCCTAATCCCATGTGGTAGACAGAATAATTTCCCCAGAGATGTCCACGTCCTAATCCCATGTGGTAGACAGAATAATGTCCCCAGAGATGTTCACGTCCTGATCCCATGTGCTAGACAGAATAATGTCCCCAGAGATGTCCACCTCCTAATCCCATGTGGTAGACAGAATAATTTCCCCAGAGATGTCCACGTCCTGATCCCATGTGCTAGACAGAATAATGTCCCCAGAGATGTACACATCCTAATCCCATGTGGTAAACAGAATAACATCCCCAGAGATGTCCACGTCCTGATCTACATAACTTTTGAACTTGACCTTACTTGGGAAAAGGACATTGCAGAAATCACTCAGTGAAAGGTCTTGAGATGGCCACGTTACCCCTGATTACTCAAGTGTGTCCTAAATGCCTTCACCAGGGTCCCCATGAGAAGCCGGCGGGAGGGTCAGCGCCTGAGAAGCAGAGGTGAGGATGGGAGCAGAGGTTGGAGGAATGTGAGTCTCCAAACCTTGGTCTGCAGGTGGCTTCTAGAAGATAGAAATGACAGTAGACCAGGTGCCAAGCCCCAGAACCTCTGGAAGAACTCAGCCCTGCTGACACCTTGATTTTCGGACAGGTGGACCTGTGTTTTCCAAGTTGGATGTCTGAGCTTCAGGGGGAACCCAGGTGGAAGGGCTCCTGGGCTGGAGCTGGGAAAGACCCGGGTCTCCCCTGCACTCCGTGGGCAATTTGCAGGGACCCCTCCCTCTCAGCTGTTTGGAGCCCCAGTTTTTGTCTGCACGGCGGAGATATCGGTGCAGACTTTGCCTGTGCAAGTGGGCACACCCGTGGCGTTTGTAAGCGCAAGTTGCCATCGGCATTGTCTTTCTTAGCGAGGGTGGCTGGGCACCCAGTCCTGGGACCCCGGCCGTGGACAGAAATGTCATTTCAAGGTCAATACGGGTTTTCCCACCTTCGGGCAAACCACACCTAAAACCACTCTCCCCAGTGACGCCCTGCAATGCGGTTCTCCGTTTGTCCTCCGGAAGTCCCCAAGCCACCATGTCCCCTACAGATGATGCTGTTGTCCCTTCTGCCTGGCTTCTAAGAGGGAGCTTGGGGTCAACAAGGGAGGACCCCCTGGCTCTGCCCCGAGCACTGTGCATTTGCCCGAGGGGGATCCTCCAGCCATGAGCCCGGATCTTGGAAAGCCTTCGTGCCTTTTGCGGTCAGCTCTCTCTCTCTCTGGTTTGAAACTAGAGTGTCCTCTGTCCAGGGTGTGCCCACCGGCGGTGTTTGTGGTGTGCCAAAGCCACCTAAGACCCTGAGCACCTCTGCACGGGCAGCCCAGCTCGGCAACGGGGGGACCCCGGCTCTCCCACCATGCACCACCTGCACGAACGCCCCCAATTCTCACCGTCCGCCAGACAGCCAGAGCCCTGGCTGCAGAAAGTCACTATCTCGTACGCTTCCTGGCAACGCTCAGCAGGGTGTGTGCAGATATGAATCCTCGTAGGTTTTTTTTTCCCTCTCGTTGATAAATGTCATCTTCTTTTTTTTTTTAAAAAAAGAAACAAGCATGACTCAGTTTCCTGCTTGTCATCACTCGCCCGGCTTCCTTTCTGCCTTTTTAAAGCCGGGGCTGACCTCTGCAGATGAGTCATGAAGCTAGATCGCTTCGCTTCGCTGCGGCCGTGAGCCCTGGGTCCCTGACTCGCTCTGTCTAGCTTTCCTCCCGTCTCCCCGAGCATGCGGGGGTCCCTCCTGCCCTGGGCTGCCGCTGCAGCCGCTGTCTGTCTACTGGGACGCCTGATGGCTTTGGGGACGGCCGGAACAGGTAAGGCAACCAACACCTGGGGACATGGCCGGTCGGTCGTGCGTGCTCACAGGAATGTCTTTTATTTTAACAGCCCCTCCTCGGGTCATTTGGTTTGGGGGTCCCCTTTGCACCCTTGCTGCTGTCCTCTTTGCAAAAGTCACCCGGTGCCCTCGGGAGGTTTCTCAGTCTCTGCTAACAAACGAGCCTGAATTCCGATCAGATAAAAGCCTATCGCAAGCTGCCTTTTTGTGTTTTACGCTTGAGTTCAGGATCAGATCCAGTAAGACAAAAAAAGAAGAAAAAAAAAAAGGATAAGAAAAGGGCGTTTGGGCCGCATGGAGAAGGTGGGCGCCCTGTTCCAGCCGCTCACGGGGATTTCTGGCTTCCGAAAGGTGGGAGGCTTTTGTTGAAGTCAATGTTGGTGTTTTCTGTGGCCACGTCATGTGGCAGAGCGGCCCCTGGGCCAGGAGGGGGTCACCGCACGGTGGCCTCGGGGGAGGGCGTGGAAGGGTGAGGTCCACCCCGCAAGGAGCCAGCGGGGGCCCTGGCCAGGCGTGTCTCTGTGCCCGGCTCTCCGGGAAGGACTGCACACCCACCTGGCTGTGCTCACCGCCTCGTTCCGGGGGTTTCTGCAGAGAGCCGTGCCCGGGCTCCCTGCTCCGGCGTGAAGCCGTCTTAGAAACGTCCCAGAGGAGAAAGCGAGGAGGGAAAAGTGCATTCCCGGCCGGCGGGCAGAGCGGGGCTCGCCCCTCGACCGCTCTGGGATTTCACTTCCAAGCTGAGCACGCGCGCGTTGGGGACATTTTCGCGCCACCCCCCTGTCTGTGTCCATGGCGATGCACCTTTGACCTTGGCAGTCCGGGCCGGGCTCTTGCCCACAGCTGCCGGCCTAGGGGGCTCCCCGGACACCCCTCTGGCTCGATGTCCCCAGGTTGCAAGTTGGATTCCGGCTGCCACAGCTGAGCCGGGGAGCCCGGGTGTGGGGTACCCCTGGGGTGCACCTCCACAATCCACGCTAGCTTTACTGGCACACACGTGGTGTGTCCAACAGCCGCGGAAGCCGACAGACGAGGAATTCAGCCCCCATCGGAGCTTCTTAGCGTGCACGGATCGCAGACCATTTCTTGACTCCCTTTTCTTCCCTCCCTGACAATCCCAACTTGTAATTTTGTGTATTTTTATTTTATTTTTTGAGACAGAGTCTCGCTCTGTTGCCCAGGCTAGAGTGAGTGCCGTGGCGTCAGCCTCGCTCACAGCAACCTCAAACTCCTGGGCTCAAGCGATCCTCCTGCCTCAGCCTCCTGAGTAGCTGAGACTACAGGCATGCGTCACCATGCCCAGCTAATTTTTTCTATATATATATTAGTTGGTCAATTAATTTCTGTCTATTTTTAGTAGAGACGGGGTCTCGCTCTTGCTCAGGCTGGTCTCAAACTCCTGACCTCGAGCAATCCTCCCGCCTCGGCCTCCCAGAGTGCTAGGATTACAGGCGTGAGCCACCGTGCCAGGCCTATTTTTTTTATTTTTAATGGTTATGGGTACAAAGCCGCTGCGTGTCTCTATGGGGTGCATGTGAGGGCTGCTCACAGGCAAGCCGTGTGCACTCATCAGAGCAGGGTGACCGAGGTGTCCACCGCCATGGGCGTTTGTCGTTTCTCTGTGTTAGGAGCATTCCAGTTCCACGCTTTTAGTGATTTTTAAAGTGTACCCAGAGTTAATGTTGGTTACAGTCACTTGGCTGTGCTGTATCGGATATTGTTCGTTCTGTCTGACTATGGGGGCATATTTTTGCACCTGTGAACCATCCCATCCCCTCCCGCGATCCCTGATACCCTCCCTGCCCTCTGCTAAGCCTCGTTCCACTCCCTGTCTGCATGCCAGCGTCGTTTTCAATGCTCGTCTCCCACGTGTGAGTGAGAACTCGTGAGAGTTGGCTTATGTCACTTAACATGACCTTCTCTGGTTCCATGTCCAAGTTGTTGCCAACGGCAGGGTTTCGTTCTTTCTTGTGGCTGTATATTAATAATATATCATTATTACATTGCATATTAATAAGATATTATTATTGTATTGCATATTAATAATATTTTACTATATTGCATGTTAACAATATATCATTGTATTGCATACTAATAGCATACTATTATATTGTATATTATTTCGTATTATATTGCATACTAATATTATATTGCATATTAATAATATATTACTATATTGCATGTTAATATATCATTATATTGCATATTAATAGCATACTATTATATTGTATATTATTATGTATTACTATATTGCATACTACTAATATTATATTGCATATTAATAACATTATTATTACATTGCATATTAATAATATATTATTATATTGCATATTAATAATAATATGTCATTATAATGTATATCAATAGCATATTATTATATTGTATATTAATTACATATTATTATATTGCATATTAATAATATATTATTATATTGTGTATTAATAACATTATTATTACATTGCATGTTAGTAATATATTATTATGTTGTATATTAATATTAATATATCATTATATTGCATATTAATAATATATTATTACATTGCATATTAATAATATCTTATTATTTTGCATATTAATAACATATAATTATAGTGCATACTAATAACATTATTATTACATTGCATAATAATAATGTATTATTATAATATTGCATATTAATAAAATATATCATTATATTATATATTAATAATATATTATTATCACATTGCATATTGATGATATATTATTACATTGCATATTGATGACATATTATTATTGCATTGCATATTGATGACATATTGTTATTGCATTGCATCTTGATGATATATTGTTATTGCATTGCATCTTGATGATATATTGTTATTGCATTGCATATTGATGATATATTGTTATTACATTGCATATTGATGATATATTGTTATTGCATTGCATCTTGATGATATATTGTTATTACATTGCATCTTGATGATATATTGTTATTACATTGCATATCAACAACATTGCACCGTGCGTATGTGCGCATTCACGCACTGATGCACTCTTAGGTGGCCCCCAATCCTGGCTGTTGCAAACCGTGCTGCAATCCACCCGGGAGTGCAGGCGTCTCTGTGACACACCGAGTCCCTCTCCTTTGGGGAGCCCCCAGCAGTGGGGTTGCTGGGTCTCGTGGTGGTTCTATTTTCAGTTTTCTGAGGAACCTCCATAGTGTTCCCCACGGTGGCCGCGCTGGTCCTCATTCCCACCAACAGCGTACGAGGGTTCCCCCTTCTGCAGCCTTCTGTTTAACACCTGTCTCTCTGACAAAAGCTGTTTTACCTGGGGCGAGGCGACATCTCACCGCAGTTCTGACTCGCGTCTCTCTGATGTCTGGGGACCCGGAGCGTGTCTTATACAGACCTGTCGGCGGTTTGTGCATCTTCTTTTGGGAAATGTCTATTCAGATCCCGTGCCCATTTTTTAACCGGATTATTTGGTTTTTTCTTTTTTTTCCGACTGAGTCCTTCAAGCTCCTTATAGCGTCTAGTTATTCATCCTGCCCAACTCGCAATTTGATCGGGGAACGTGCGGTGTAGACCGCCGCTGGATTCAGACCCGCTTGAGCCAAATTGGTCAGCAGACACGGACATAAAACTCAGCCTCCAAATCGGGACTTCCCGCCAGGCGGCCCGAGCCCCTCCAAGACTTTCTAGTAACTTCTTAGAAAAACACTGCAGGTCGCTTTTTTTTTTTTTTTTTTTTTTTTTTAATGAAAGGGTTTTGTGGTTTGTTTGCTTTGCTTTCAACAGAACTTTGTCATTAGAGGTGAGAAAACCGCTTTGCACTAAGCACCCAGGAATAGCAGGTCCCGAGGGTTCACGGCCCTAAATAAAAAAAGTCCCTAAGAAAAGTCCCGGCCCTGCCCTCAGCCTGGGGTGCCCGTCCTAAACCCACAAATGCATCACCCCGGGGTGGGGTGGGGCGGGGAACAGCCGGCCTACGGTGTAGCCGGCCGGAGCCTGGGGGCCCCGCAGAATGGACCTATTTCCAGCCGGACAGAAGTGTAGACACAGTGACCGCACTTGCCCCTCCCCAAATATTCCCACCTGGGCATTCGCTCTGTCCGGCCGGCGAGGTGCTCGCCCAAAGCGAGCCGTGAATGCATGCCGGGCTGGCGTGGAAATAAAAACAGGGGGGAACCTCGGAGGAGAGAGGGGATCAGGGCAGTCACAGACTGCAGGCTGGAGCAGGGAGGGGAGGAGCGGCCACATCTCAGGCTCAGACCACCGGCTTCTCCAAGTACCCATCCACGCTCACGGATGCGGCCGCCGGTGTTGGCTTGTGGTCTGGTGTCCCTGCGTTTGCGCTTTGCAAAGGGGCACCCCCCAGAAATGAGGGCAGGCGGGTATGTCATTTTTATTTATTTTTATTTTGAGACAGAGTCTCACTCTGTCACTCACTCTGCTAGAGTTGAGTGCCGTGGCATCAGCCTCGCTCGCAGCAACCTCAATCTCCTGGGCTCGAGCGATCCTCCTGCCTCAGCCTCCCGAGTAGCTGGGACTACAGGCACGCACCCGCCCCCATGCCCGGCTAAATTTTTCTATATATTGTTAGTCGTCCAGCTAATTTCTTTCTATTTTTAGTAGACACGGGGTCTCACTCTAGCTCAGGCTGGTTTCGAACTACTAACCTCGAGCGATCTTCCCGCCTCGGCCTCCCAGAGTGCTGGGATTACAGGCGTGAGCCTCCGCGCCCGGCCGGGTATGTTATTAATAGGGACAAGGTGGGAGCAGAAGATGGCACAGGCTTGGGCAGGGGGACCCTGCCGGCACTCACAGAGCCTGAGGGCGTTGCACGCTGAGCAAGGGGGGGTGTTTTCTCCCGGGAGCTGGGAGCTCTAGAGCTCAGCACCCCCCTGCCCCCCGGCCCAAGCCGGGAGCCACCACCTGCCCGAGTCTCTGTGATCTCGGGGATCTGACTGGGTCCCCAAAGCCCAGCTGCAAAACGTAGGCGACTACCATCCCTGCCTCTGAGATGATCGATCGCAACACCCGGGGGGAGAAAACTGCCTTTTCCCTCCACCTACCCCTGACCCGGGGGAAGAGAAGAAAACCTCAAAAGAGAAAAGGGCAGGGGAGGGTGCATGGCATACTTCAGGGGCAAAGTCAGGGGACTTTCCAGCTTCTATTTTTCTCAAATGCCAAGGCGACCCAGCTCGGGGCGTCCCATGTCCCGAGCCCGTCAGAGTTTGCAGGGGAGGACGGTTGTGTGTGTGTGTGTGTGGGGTCACAGGGCGGGAACCGCCACCAGGACCCCCTGAGAACTCAGCCCTCGGCTTCCCCGGGAGGCCGGCGTGGGTGTGGATAGCCAGAGCGGTGGGGTGTGGAGCCGGAACGGCCTTCCAGGTGGGGAGGAGACACCTGTCCCAGGTGACGGTGGCGTCTCCGCAGGTTGCATTCAGGTGCTTCTTAAACGAGGTCCCTTGCTTGGAGTTAGCTTTGGGCGCCGAGGGAAATGCCGGGAGGTCTGCAGCCACCCCGGCAGGAGGAAGAGAGGGCTCCCCTCGACCCGGCCTTTCACCCTGAGCACCAAGTCCCCACCTGGCAGGGAGCCCTGGGGGTGAGTCTGCCCCCATCCCGAGCACCCCTGGCTGGGTTGGGTCTGTCCCCCCAGATGATGTCTCTTGGAACACCCCAGTGCGATCTATTTGGAAAGACGGGTTTTGCAGATGTAATGAGTCAAGCTCAGGTTGTTAGGGTGAAACCTAAACCCAGTGACAGGTGTCCCCGTGAGAGACGGCAGAGGGGACGCAGGCGCGGAGGAGAAGCCACGTGGAGGCAGACGGAGGAGGCAGAGGCGGGAGTGAGGCTGCGGCCACAAGCCCAGGGGCGCCTGGAGCCCCCGGGAGCCGGGAGAGGCGGGAAGGAGCCTCCCCTGGAGCCGTGGAGGGAGCGCGGCCCCGAGACCCCCGCGTCCCAAACTCCCGGGCTCTGGGACCGGGACGGGACACGTTCTTATTATTTTAGCCCCTAGTCTGTGCTGGCTTGTTACCACAGCCCGGGGAGACTCACACCTCCTTATAGGATCTACTTGGAGTTTGATGCACCATGTTTCCCCGAAAATAAGACCTCCCCTTAAAACAAGCCCTAGCAGGACGTCTGAGCATGTGCGCGATAGAAGCCCCACCGCGAAAATCAGCCCTAGTGGTGGGCGTGACTATGAAAATAAGCCCTAGTGATGGGCGGGGCTATGAAAATCAGCCCTTGTGATGGGCGGGGCTATGAAAATCAGCCCTGGTGATGGGCGTGGCTATGAAAATCAGCCCTGGTGATGGGCGTGGCCATGAAAATCAGCCCTGGTGATGGGCGTGGCTATGAAAATCAGCCCTAGTGATGGGCGTGGCTATGAAAATCAGCCCTGGTGATGGGCGTGGCTACGCAGCGTGTCTGCACAACCCATGCGTGTCGTGGCGGAGCGGGAAAGAACACGAGCAGCCCTTCTCATCCGCCCCGTGAGAGCTCTAGTGCTCGACAGGAGAGATCGGGGCCAGTGGCTCTAAAGGAAACAGAGTCCTGAGACATTCAGGATGGGATTCGGGGTCTGGAGAGTGAGGATGATGTTCCAGAAGAAGACGACTATATTTGAATAAATGTAGATGGTTGTACAGTACTTAGAACAAATAACACATCCCCTGAAAATAAGCCCTGGGGTATCTTCTTGGGGAAAGATAAATAGAAGACCCCGTCTTACTTTCGGGGAACCTTGGTATGTTCCGCGTGACCCTCACGGCGGGGCTGGGTGCCCAGGAAGGGCTTGCCCGGCTGCCAAACTCGGGCAGATAAGTGGCGACAAGGATTGGGCAGAGCCACCATGGCGTCGCCGTGGCGATCATTTCGGTCACCCAGTTCCGGTCGGGAAGGAGAGAAGGACGCAAGGAGAAAGAGAACGTACGGGAAGAAAACCTCACAGTTCCCATTTTTAGCTCCCTCCGTCTGGACCCGGGCGTCCAGTTGGTGCTGCTCAGCTATTGAAGACTGGATGAAGCCCGTGGTTTGATTCAGAGATATTCCTGTTCTCTGTGTCATTGCAAAGGCTGCTTAAGGCGTCTCATCCTGAGAGGAGATGCAGGGACGTGGGGAGTCAGAATGAAATGACATAGCTCGTGCATTCTGTGGTTTTTCCCGGGGAGCACTTTGACGTGACCTCACGCCGAGATACCCCCTGCCCCCACCAAAATACCCAACACTGCTGGGGTGCACAGTCTCTTGGCATTCCCAAGCTTGTTAAAAAGAAAAATTACTGTGATTAATCACTTGTTCTACACACAGATTTTTTTTTTATTGTTTTATTTTTAAAATTTTTTTAAATATTTTATTTTATTTTTTTGAGACAGAGTCTCGCTTTGTTGCCCAGGCTAGAGTGAGTGCCGTGGCGTCAGCCTCGCTCACAGCAACCTCAGACTCCTGGGCTCAAGCGATCCTCCTGCCTCAGCCTCCCAAGTAGCTGGGACTACAGGCATGTGCCACCATGCCCGGCTAATCTTTTGCTATATATATATATTAGTTGGCCAATTAATTTCTTTCTATTTATAGTAGGGACGGGGTCTCGCTCTTGCTCAGGCTGGTTTCGAATCCCTGACCTCGAGCAATCCGCCCGCCTCAGCCTCCCAGAGTGCTAGGATTACAGGCGTGAGACACCGTGCCTGGCCCACACACACGCAGATATTTAAACATATTTAAATTTAGAAGGAAATTCCTTGTGTTGAAATGATGCACCTGCCTGTATCTGACACCCACAGCATGCAAGTTTGTTCATTTCCAAAATTCCTGCAACCGACCTGTTTTGCAGAAAGAGAGAGAGAGAGACAGGGAGAGAGAAGAGGAGAGAGTTACAGAATGAAAAACATTTTTCACACAAGGCCGGAGGTTTCCCTGTGTGTGAACCCGTGAGATGCCGAGATGTTGCCCACGGCAGCCTCTGTTTTCACAGTTACGAGCCTGCGTGTCAGCGTTAGAACATACAGTCTCAGCCGGGCGCGGTGGCTCACGCCTGTCATCCCAGCACTCTGGGAGGCCGAGGTGGGAGAATCGCTCAGGGTCAGGAGTTCAAACCCAGCCTGAGCAAGAGCGAGACCCCGTCTCCACTAAAAATAGAAAGAAATTAATCGGCCAACTAAAAATATATATAGAACAATTTAGCCGGGTGTGGTGGCGAATGCCTGTAGTCCCAGCTACTCAGGAGGCTGAGGCAGGAGGATCGCCTGAGCCCAGGAGTCTGAGGTTGCTGTGAGCGAGGCTGACGCCACGGCACTCACTCCAGCCTGGGCAACAGAGCAAGACTCTGTCTCAAAAAAAAAAAAAAAAAAATGGCTGGAGGCGGTGGCTCACGCCTGTAATCCCAGCACTCTGGGAGGCCGAGGCAGGCAGATTGCTCGAGGTCAGGAGTTTGAAACCAGTCTGACCGAGACCCGGTCTCTAGTAAAAATAGAAAGAAATTAATTGACCAACTAAAAAATATATATATACAAAAAATTAGCTGGGCATGGTGTCACATGCCTGTAGTCCCAGCTACTCGGGAGGCTGAGGCAGGAGGATCGCTTGGGGCCAGGAGTTGGAGGTTGCTGTGAGCTAGGCTGACGCCACGGCACTCCAGCCCGGACAACAGAGTGAGACTCTATCTCAAAAAAAAAAAAAAAAAAGAAAGAAAAAAAGGCCAGGCGCGGTGGCTCAACCCTGTAATCCCAGCACTCTGGGAGGCCGAGGCAGGAGGATCGCTCAGGGTCAGGAGTTCAAACCCAGCCTGAGCAAGAGCGAGACCCCCGTCTCCACTAAAAATAGAAAGAAATTAATTGGCCAACTAAAAATATATATAGAACAATTTAGCCGGGTGTGGCGTGCATTCCTGTAGTCCCAGCTACTTGGGAGGCTGAGGCAGGAGGATTGCTTGAGCCCAGGAATTTGAGATTGTTGTGAGCGAGGCTGACACCACGGCACTCCAGCCTGGACAACAGAGTGAGTCTCTGTCTCAAAAACAACAACAACAACAACAACAACAACAACAACAAAAAAAACCAAAAAAACCAAAAACTACCCCCAAGAAGACAAAGTCTGTGTTAGGAGTGAAACGTCAACAAAAACCCAGGGTAGGAATAACCAGTAAAACAGGAGGTGAATTTATCTTTATTTTTTTGGCGACAGGTGCATCGGGCTAAAATTCCCACACCACACGATCCGTCCATTTGAAACTCGCCGTTTGGTGGTGATTGCTGTGTTCACGGAGCGGTGCAACCCTGCCCCCTCCCGCAACCTCTCCCTAGTTCTAGAACATTCTCATCGCCCCCAAAGGAGACCCCCTCCCGCCGCCTCCTCCAGGGAGACCGCAGGGCCAGGCCCCCTCCTCCCCGCAGCTCCGGAGGAAGCCGACAAACGTCCCAGCAGGGAAAGGGCTTCGTCTCACAGGTGCCACGTGAGACCCAGGGGAGGAAGCTCTCGAATCCGCCTCCCCGGGCGTTGGGGAGAAGAAGAAGGGATTTCCAAAGACAGCCCCGTGGCGGCGGCGGCGTTGGGAAAAGGGGGTGAGGCAGTCCCGTGAGCCCACGGGCAGGGGTGAGCTCAGCGGGTCAGGCGGCAGAAACCGTCCGCTCGCGCTAAGTCGGTTCCTTGGTAGGGTCCGCTGCGCCGGGCGGGTCGGCTGGCGCACCGAAACGCAGGTTTCTAGAAGAGACCTAAGAAGCCGGTTTCGGGGTCCGCGAGGGTGGCGTTACCCGTGGGAGCAAGGAAGGAGGCCGAGACTCTCCGTGAACATCAGCTCGAGGCTCCTCAGCTGCAGGACGGCCAGCCGGGGCTGGGTGGCAGGTGGCACGGGTGTTTTGGCCGCGCCACCGCGCCTTTTGCAGAACCGACGCTCCCACCGCGTGGGCCTCTGCCCGTGTTACAAAGGGCGGTTTCAAAGGCAGGAACCCGCGTTCCGTGTCTGTGGATCTGCCGGCCTCGGGCCTTTCGGGAGAAAGGGAGCCCCACTCGGGGCACGTGGCCCTGCGGCAGTCCCGCTGCTGTCACGGAGCGTGGTGTCCTATTCAGGGTTCGCCCACGTCAAAGCGGGAGCCAGAGCTCCCGCCTCTTCATGGCTGCGTGATATTCCACGGACGAACAGGTCGCGTCTTGCTTCCCCGCAGAGACGACTTTCGGATGGCGGGAAAACGCATTTCCACGGTCTCTTAGCGTGTTTCTTAACACCCCCAAGTCCGGGGTGCGAGCAGGTGTCTCCCCACGCACGACACAATCCTGTCTCTAAATAACGATTTGAGAAAGCAAAACGGCGCGGCTTACGCTTGTCAAAGTAATTGCGATGGCGTGCGCGCGGTGCAAGGGTTTCCTGCTTAGCCGCCGTGTTTCAGGGCGAGGTTCAGCGGCGGGAGGCGTGTTCAGGTGTCGTGCCGCCGGCCCCGCCACCGTCTCCAGAGCGCCTGCCTCTTATTCTGCAAAACTGAAATTCTGTGCTCAGCAAACAAACCATTTCTCTCCGGCCCCTGGAAACCACCATTCTACTTTCTCTCTCTCTCTCTCTCTCTCTCTCTCTCTCTCTCTGTCTTTCTGTCTCTGTCTATCTCTGTCTCTCTTTCTGTCTCTATCTCTCTCTGTGTCTCTGTCTCTCTCTATCTCTCTCTGTTTCTGTCTTCCTTTCTGTCTTTGTCTCTCCCTCTATCTCTGTCTCTCTCTGTTGGTTTGTGTCTTTCTCTCAGTCTCTGTCACTGTCTCTCTCTATCTCTCTGTCTCTATCTCTCTCTATCTCTCTCTGTTTCTGTCTTCCTTTCTATCTCTGTCTCTCCCTCTATCTCTGTCTCTCTCTGTTGGTCTGTGTCTTTCTCTCAGTCTCTGTCTCTCTCAATCTCTCTGTCTCTACTCTCTGTCTCTCTGTCTTTATCTCTCTGTCTCTCTCTGTCTCTGTGTCAGTGTCTTTCTCTCTGTCTCTCTGTCTCTGTCTCTGTCTTCCTCTCTGTCTCTGTCTCTCTGTCTCTGTGTTTCTCTCTGTCTCTGTCTCTCTCTGTCTCTGTCTCTGTGTTTCTATCTCTGTCTCTTTCTGTCTCTCTCTGTCTCTATCTTTCTCTCTGTCTCTGTCTTTCTCTCTGTCTCTGTCTCTGTCTTTCTCTCTCTGTCTCTCTGTGTCTCTATCTTTCTCTCTGTCTCTGTCTCTCTCTGTCTCTGTCTTTCTCTCTCTGTCTCTCTGTGTCTCTGTCTTTCTCTCTGTCTCTGTCTCTCTCTGTCTCTGTCTTTCTCTCTCTGTCTCTCTGTGTCTCTGTCTTTCTCTCTGTCTCTGTCTCTCTCTCTGTGTGTCTCTGCCTCTGTATTTCTCTCTGTCTCTCTGTGTCTCTGTCCTTCACTCTGTCTCTCTCTCTCTGTGTCTGGTCTCTCTCTATCTCTGTCTTTCTCTCTCTGTCTCTCTGTGTCTCTGTCTTTCTCTCTGTCTCTGTCTCTCTGTGTCTCTGTCTTTCTCTCTGTCTCTGTCTCTCTGTGTCTCTGTCTTTCTCTCTGTTTCTGTCTCTCTCTGTGTCTCTGTCTTTCTCTCTCTGTCTCTGTGTGTCTCTGTCTTTCTCTCTGTTTCTGTCTCTCTCTGTGTCTCTGTCTTTCTCTCTGTCTCTGTCTCTCTCTCTGTGTGTCTCTGCCTCTGTATTTCTCTCTGTCTCTCTGTCCTTCACTCTGTGTCTCTCTCTCTGTGTCTGGTCTCTCTCTGTGTCTCTGTCTCTCTGTCTCTGTCTCTCTCTGTCTCTCTGTGTCTCTGTCTCTCTCCCCTCTGGCAGCTTCTGCCACCAGAACTGTGCTGGGCTGCAGGTTTCCTGGTGCCATTTGCCACTCACACCTCCACCCCTAAAAGTTTCCAAACGACTTCCTAACGTCCAGTAGAATCGACAGGAGCTTTCCGAGGGACCCCCCAAGCCCCGCGGGCAGAACCCGGTCTGGCGACCCACCTTCCTCTCACAGAGGAGCTGAGGTTCAAAGACGGGCACTGTGGAAGCCCCGAGTCAGGCGGCGGTTTTCCGTGGGCATGTCACCCCCGGGGATGCTGACACCCTGTAGGCGGCTAGGGCAGCCCAGGGGGATGGGTAACTCCTACACAGCCGGGAGTGTTTCCTATGCCGCGGGGGAAAGAGAATCCAAAGCGAAATCTCCTGGAAACCTAGAAATCCTCCCCGCGAAGGTAGAAGAGAGAAAGTGAAAAAAAAATTTATTGTCCAATACGTGTAGGGAAGAAAAAAAAAAAAAAACCCAAAAAACAGCTTCCCTCCCCCCTGCTGGGTCCTTTGCCGGGGCTACAGATTGAATCGCCGTTACCAATATTCACAGGAGAACACCTGTTTTAATTACGTGCACGCAGCTGGGATTCCCACTAATACACGAGCCTGAAAAAAACCGGCCAGGGGACTGAAGCTTCCATAAATAACATCCCGAGCCACAGAAAAAGGACAGCAAGAACTAGCTTCTGGGGGTGCACACGATTTCTGGAAAGGGACAGGGGTGGACTTACACGGTGACTAAGACTTTCCTCGCTCTGCACATGAGCAGTCTCTCAGGAAACAAAAAGTTGTCCCCTTCCTGATACAGATAATGTCACGAATGTCGGTTTCCTTTGTAGATACAAATTTCTTTTGCGAGAGGAGGGCTCCTCCGGTCCGCTCCTCTGCCTGCAGTTTCTCAGAATAGCCGGTTCAAAATACGTCGGAAAGGTCTACCCGGGGTGGGGTGGGGTGGTGGGCGTAGCCTGCTCCCCGGTCGTCATATTTTGGGGTGGCGCACGCTGGCGTTATGAAGCCGGATTTGGGGGCTGTGATTCGGTCCTAAGCTTCAATGTGAGCATCACAACAGAATGGGGTGCTCGCCACGGGTGACCCGCCAGAGAGAGAAATCTCTCCGTTTCGGACAGCTTGAGCAGACACAGCCCTTCCCATTCATGGTTTCAGGGTAAACGCTACCTAGTCCTTACCTAAAGGGACCTGTCAACCCGTTGTCCCGCGTAGCTCATCCTACATTCCCCTGGTCACCCTTGCGACAGACTGCGGGGACTAGTTGACGTTCTACAAATGAGAGACCAGGCGTCTGTCTCTGTGAAGGGAGGGCTCACAACTGGGAACCGGGGTCCAATTGAGTGAGGTCTCACCCCCAGGAACTGGGAGGTGGGGTCCCCTCTTCCCCGACATGCCCGGCAGGTCCCTAGTTCCCAGAGAAAGACGTTGCAGGGCTCTAAATCCGGCGAAAGGTTTTTAACTGTTGAAAGGACTGACCGGACATTCCTAAGTGATGCAGAAAAAGTAATTACAGCGACGAGTTTTCTAAAATAAGTCCTCCAAGAAAACGGAGGGGGAAAAGGCCTTTCCCCTTGTTTGTAGCCGGGCGAGCTAAGCCTCTTATTGTGGATTTTGATTTTCTAGGTGCGGGGCAGGGGTGAGGGCAAGGTGGGTGAGTAGGCACGCCCCTTCCGCGTCCTGGACGGCACCTGGACCCGTGCAAGTGCCTTGGTAATCTCCAACCCTCTTTGGGGCCCGATTGTGACAGGGGTCCCGGCGGGATCAAGACTGTGCTACCTAAAAGTGTTTTCTTGTACCCTTGGCGGGAAGCCCTGCAAACCTTTGCTCCCATCCTCCCCCCAATGGTGCAACTCAGGACCCCAATGACACTCCTCAACTCCTCACCTGTGCCACTCCATGTGGCCATCAGTGGCTCCTCACCTATGCCAAGCCATGTGGCCATCAGGGGCTCCTCACCTATGCCACGCCTTGTGGACATCAGTGGCTCCTCACCTATGCCAAGCCATGTGGACATCAGTGGCTCCTCACCTATGCCAAGCCATGTGGACATCAGTGGCTCCTCACCTATGCCACTCCATGTGGACATCAGTGGCTCCTCACCTATGCCAAGCCATGTGGACATCAGTGGCTCCTCACCTATACCACTCCATGTGGACATCAGTGGCTCCTCACCTATGCCACTCCATGTGGACATCAGTGGCTCCTCACCTATGCCACTCCATGTGGCCATCAGTGGCTCCTCACCTATGCCAAGCCTTGTGGACATCGGTGGCTCCTCACCTATGCCACTCCACGTGGACATCAGTGGCTCAGCAGAAATGGCTCAGCAGAAATGGCTGAGTCCATTCTGAGCAGTTAGCAAAGCAAAAAACAGGGACCCCAGCCACTTCCTTTTCTTTCTCTCTTTAAAGTCTGAGTGACTTGCCTCCCGCCCCAGCTGCTGACTCATCGTGGCGGGGGAGACATCTAACCACAAGAACACTTCTGCTCTCTTGCTGGAGCACACGGCTGTCATGCTTTATCGATGAGATGTTCTCTGACATTTTCCACAGATATGACACGGTGCTCGCTGAGCTGTAAACCCCCGTCCTCCTCCAGAGCCTGGTGGGCGTGCACAATGAGGGGTACATAAGACTAAGTTCCTCTTCGAAAGGCCAGAACTTTCCAGACTCTGGGATCCTCTCGGTGATAGCTCCACTCCCTACGTCAGAGAGGTGCGGCTCAAGCTTAATACGGTCTATTTCGTGGTCAGGCGTGTTGTGAATCATAGCCGGCACATACACCTCAGGCCCCCAGAAGGACTTTCTTCTTATGCATTCAAAGAATATATACACCCCCCCATGTGACCCTCAGATTCCAGAACTTGGGATAGACCCAGAGTCTCATAAGGAGGTCCTGACCAAAGAGCTCCATGCACCCTTGTTTTCCCATTTTTTCCCCATTCAGTGTGTCTTTTGTGAACATTTCTCCCATGCTCAGAGCAGGGCTGGGTGTGGGGGATGGTTCAGGATGTCCACCACATTGGAGGAAGAACACGAGAGCAAGGACACTGGTCGTGAAGGGTGCAGAGAAGACGCGGTGAGCTCCCAAATGGTTGCAACCAGGTTGTTAAAATGTAGGGGATCGAGAGACTGAATATACAGAGAAACAGCTCTAAAAATAATAAAACCACCTGCAGTGGCCAGCCCAGGAGACCTGCCTGTCACCTGCAGCCACCAGCCCAAGAGACCTGCCCATCATCTGCAGTGACCAGCCCAGGAGACCTGCCTGTCACCTGCAGCCACCAGCCCAAGAGACCTGCCCATCACCTACAGCCACCAGCCAAGAGACCTGCCCAGGAGACCCGCCCATCACCTGCAGCCACCAGCCCAGGAGACCTGCCCAGGAGACCTGCCTGTCACCTGTAGCCACCAGCCCAGGAGACCTGCCCAGGAGACCCGCCTATTATAATGCAGACTGCTGTCTCCAGTGATAACCAAGGAAGCCAAATAACAACATCTGAAATGATCAATCCAACAGGCCAGGACGTGACTAAATAACTGACACCTTCCCTAATTTTTATCCCCGCCTCCAACAAGTGAGACCAGCCAGAGAAAACCAAATATTCTCCCTAACCAATCCCATAGGACACCCCATTCCTAGGGGGCCACTTCCAGCTTCCCTACCCCAACAGGTCACTCTGGGCACATCTGACACTTCCTCTCCTGGGCTGGTGGCTGCAGATGGTGGGCAGGTCTCCTGGGCTGGTGGCTGCAGATGGTGGGCAGGTCTCCTGGGCTGGTGGCTGCAGATAGGGGCAGGTCTCCTGGGCTGGTGGCTGCAGATAGGGGCAGGTCTCCTGGGCTGGTGGCTGCAGGTGATGGGCAGGTCTTCTGGGCTGGTGGCTGCAGATGGTGGGCAGGTCTCCTGGGCTGGTGGCTGCAGATAGGGGCAGGTCTCCTGGGCTGGTGGCTGCAGATAGGGGCAGGTCTCCTGGGCTGGTGGCTGCAGGTGATGGGCAGGTCTTCTGGGCTGGTGGCTGCAGATAGGGGCAGGTCTCCTGGGCCAGTGGCTGCAGATGATGGGCAGGTCTTCTGGGCTGGTGGCTTCAGGTGATTGGCAGGTCTCCTGGGCTGGTCACTACAGGTGACAGGCAGGTCTCCTGGGCTGGTGGCTACAGGTGATGGGCAGGTCTCCTGGGCTGGTGGCTGCAGGTGATGGGCAGGTCTCCTGGGCTGTTAGCTGCAGATAGGGGCAGGTCTCCTGGGCTGGTGGCTGCAGATAGGGGCAGGTCTCCTGGGCTGGTGGCTGCAGATGATGGGCAGGTCTCCCGGGCCGGTGGCTGCAGATGATGGGCAGGTCTCCTGGGCTAGTGGCTGCAGATGGTGGGCAGGTCTCCTGGGCCGGTGGCTGCAGATGATGGGCAGGTCTTCTGGGCTGGTGGCTTCAGGTGATCGGCAGGTCTCCTGGGCTGGTCACTACAGGTGACAGGCAGGTCTCCTGGGCTGGTGGCTGCAGGTGATGGGCAGGTCTCCTGGGCAGGTCTTCTGGGCAGGTCTCCTGGGCTAGTGGTTTCAGGTGATGGGCAGGTCTCCTGGGCTGGTGGCTGCAGGTGATGGGCAGGTCTCCTGGGCTGGTGGCTGCAGGTGATCGGCAGGTCTCCTGGGCTGGTCACTACAGGTGACAAGCAGGTCTCCTGGGCTGTTAGCTGCAGATAGGGGCAGGTCTCCTGGGCTGGTGGCTGCAGATGATGGGCAGATCTCCTGGGCTGGTCATGAAAGATGATGGACTGGTGCCCTGGGCTGGTGGCTGCAGATGGTTTTATTATTTTTTGAGCTGTTTCTCCGTATATTCAGTCTCTCGATACCCTACATTTTGACAACCTGGTTGCAACCATTTGGGAGCTCACCGCGTCTTCTCAGTAAATGTTCTCAACATTTTGCCTGCCTTTGGGTCTCTGCCAAATGCCAGTGACAGTGGCCAAGGCCCTGGGTAGAGCCACTGCTGACTGGGCGTCCTCTGCTTGCTCCCGTCTGGGTGGTCTCTGCTGGCGTCCACAGTAGAGATGGTCTTTGGCCTGGTGAACAGAAAGGGAAAAAGGGGTATCGCCTGCAGGTCTCGGGAAAGGCTTTTTCGTGGAACATGAGGTTGGTTCTGGAAAATGGGTTAAATTTGTTTTTCTCTCTCTTTTTTGTAATTTCAGAATATGACAGGGGTACAAATGTTTTGGTTACATAAATTGATTTTTTTACTGTTTGAGTCAAAGTTGTGAGTGTGCCCATCCCCCAGGCAGTGTGCATTGCACCTGTTAGGTGCGAATTTACCCGTCCCCACCTCCCCCTCCCACCTGCTTGGTTTCTGGTGGGTGTTATTTCCACATGTGCACATGAATGCTGATTGGTTGGTTTCAGTTTGATGGTGAGTCCATGTGGTTCTTGTTTTTCCACTCTTGGGATACTTCACTTAGTAGAATGGGCTCCAGCTCCATCCAGGATAATACAAGAGGTGCTAGATCACCATTGTTTATTGTGGCTGAGTAGAACTCCATGGTGTACATAGACCACATTTTATTAGTCCACTCATGGATTGAAAATGGGTTAAATATAGATGGCTGAGGAGCCACGATGGGGAAACATGGTTAATCCCAGACCAGGAGATGGGATGTCACCCCATAAATACCCTGAGGGTAAGACATCCAGCTCTGAGACCTTCCCTCAAGAGTTGGGGTCAGGGTGTGCAGTTTTCTACTAATTCTACTGCACTCTACACTTGATTTATAAGTTCTTTGCCTAGGCTTATGTCTAGAAGAGATTTTTTCCCTGCATTTTCTTCTAGAGTTCTTATGATTTCATGCCTTACAGTTAATAAAGTCTTTAATCCATCTTGAGTTAATTTTTACATATGGTGAGGAATAGGGCTCTTGTAGATAATGTAGCTATTATATATCTTATCATATTATATTATATATCCTATCATATAATAGTATTTATTCACTAACTTATTTATATTAGTGCCAGTCTGCATTATTCATCCATTTACTTACACCAGTATGTTATATCAAGGTTGTATTTATATTACATTCATCATTTCCTACTTTGTTCTATGAATTATCATCTATCACTATTATTATTTTGTTGATACTCCGAGTTGGCCACTAGATTTGGGTGATGCATACTGATTCTTGCTTCTTTTTAACATGTTTCCATCATTATTTGAGCAATTCCTTAGATAGAAAAAGATGTCACAGGCTCACTTTGAACTTTCCCTGGCCAGCCCTGGATTAGCCATTCCAGCCAGAGGCTCCAATCCCTTTTCATGAAGTGTGTTTAGAAATAACTATATGAATAATGCATGCTTATTCCTCGTGGGGTCCTCTGAATGGCCAGAATTAGAAATTGTGCATATGTATATGTATATATGTGTGTGTAGAGATACCTCTATTTTCATATCATTAATCTATCTCATCTCTGTCTCCCTATCTCTCCATCTATCCATCCATCCATCCATCCATCCATCCATCCAACAATCTGTCCATCCAGCTATCTGTCCATCCATCCACCTATCCATCCATCCATCCATCCATCCATCCATCCATCCATCCATCCACCCACCCATCCATCCACCCATCTATCCATCCATCTGCCCATCTATCCATCCATCCATCCGTCTGTCCGTCCGTCCGTCCATCCATCCATCCATCCATCTATCCATCCATCTGTCTATCCATCCATCCACTACCCACCCATCCATCCATCTCTCCATTCATCTCTCCATCTATCTGTCCATCCATCCATCCATCCATCCATTCATCCACCTATCCATCCATCTCTATCCATCCATCCACCCATTCATCTCTCCATCCATCCATCCATCCATCCATCCATCCATCTCTCCATCCATCCATCCATCCACCCATCCATCTCTCCATCCATCCATCCATCCATCCATCCATCCATCCATCCATCCATTCATCTATCAATCCACCTACACATCCATCCACCCATTCATATACCTATCCATCCACCCATCTATCCACCTATCTATTCATCCATCTATCCATCCATCCATTCATTCATCCATTTGTCCACCATTCTATCTATTAACATATCTCTCTGTATCTGTAACCATCATGTCCACCTGTATCCTTCTACCCCGAGACCTCCTCTTCTAACCCGCCTCCACAAGGTTCATCCCGGCCTTCCCTGTTTCCAAATCTGTAACTCCCTTCTTTGACAACGACACACTTGGCTGCCATTATCCTAAATGATCAGCACGTATTTGCTCAACCCTAGAATATACCCACTAACTAACCAATACGCCTGGGTCTCTCGGAAGATCAAACCTATTAAAATCCGAGTAACTTGGGAAGCAGAGACGGAAGGTCTCCCTGGTCCTTCAAATGCTCTCCCGGGTGCAAGCGTGGTGTTCTGAGGAAGACAGTGACCTGGGTCGCTGGGGACAATGCCCTGCGTCCCTTTATGGGCCCACAGAAGATGGTTGTCACTGGACACTCGGTGGGAGCTCACATCTGCGAATCGCACTGAACGATGACCTTGTGCAAGCTGCAATTGCCCCTCGGAATGACCTCTCAGGGAAACTGAGTTTTCTCAACAGCCTCGCCATATACCCTGTGGCTCTTTCTGCAGCAATCACTGACTAACCAGTCGGCGAAAACCTTGGTTCCCTCTATGCCTTGACAGCACTCCGCTCTCGTTCTTGCACCCAGAGCACCTGACCTCACTCTAGAAACCTCGCCCCCCGCTCTTTTCAGCGTGGCCTCTGCATAGACTTTCTCGCCTCTCTTCCCGCCCAGGAGAAGCGCTGCAGGTTCACATCATCTGCTTCAACTTCGAGACCGTGCGGGTTACGTGGAACGCGAGCGAACCCTCCGGGGAGAACCTCACTTTCTTCTACACGTAAGTGGCCTCCTCACGCGGGCCCGGCGCCCCCGTGCAGGGAAAGTTCTCCCTGGGGGGGAGACGTGAGCCGTCGGGAGTGGCCGGAACTCCGGGGAGTGCGGACGTGTGAGTTCTGTGTGGTCCTCGGATCTCACCTCAACCACGGCCACGGTTCCCCAAACCTTCTCACCCCCCCCCCGTGAGAGACGCCTGAGCCGCCCTCAAGCTCAGCCGGGGTCTCTCCAGGGTGTCCACGGAGAGCCGGAGCCGTCTGCAACATGGCAGGAGCAACACGTTCACGCCACGTGTGTACGGGCGGCCACCATCCAGCCACGTGTGTCTGCCTCATGTGGGCTTATTTTCCTTGCCTTGCACCCCCCCCCAGCGGCACGTGGGGGTGAGGGTTTCCCCAGCCGGTTTCCTCCGGATTCTGCAGACAGCAGCTGTGTCGTGCGTGGTCAGTTTGATAGCATGGGAGATAAACCGGAAAGAGGAAAAAAGCACAGGGCGATCTCAAGATGAACGCATTCGGAAAATAACACCCACAGCAGGGAAAAAGATAAAAGAAAGTGCTGCATTTTCCAGCCGGCCACACACACACACACGACTCACTTGAGCTCTTCGCAAGTCTCAGTTTTCTCTTCTGCAACGTGGGCGAGTGTTGGTGGCCAGTCCCCGCTTGGCTGTGAGTGCTGCTTCGGAAGCCGGTCTCGGGCCGGTGCTGAGCTTCTCAGTATTGCAAAGGAGCAGTAGAAGGATGCATGATCTTGGCATGTCCCTGTTCAAGGTCCTGCCCCTCTCCCTAAATCTCCCTAAATCAGAGATTCCGTTCCTCTGCAGACTAAATCACACCTGTATTAGTTTGCCAAAGCTGCTTGTGAAAGTACCACAAAGTAGGCAGCTTAGATCCGCGGAGATTCACCCCCTCCCCGAGTCCCGGAGCCCGGGAGTGTGGGACGCGGGGGTCTCGGGGCCGCGCTCCCTCCACGGGCTCCAGGGGAGGCTCCTTCCCGCCTCTCCCGGCTCCCGGGGGCCCCAGGCGTCCCTGGGCTTGTGGCCGCAGCCTCACTCCCGCCTCTGCCTCCTCCGTCTGCCTCCACGTGGCTTCTCCTCCGCGTCCGCGTCCCCTCTGCCGTCTCTTACGGGGACACCTGTCGCTGCATTTAGGGACCTCCCCAATCCAGGGTGGTCTCATCTCTAGATCCTTCACTAATCCCATCTGCAGAGACCCTATTTCCAAATAAAGTCCCCCGTGGGATTGGGGCATGCCGTTTGGAGGGCCACCGTGCCACCCACAGCAGGAGACATGCCGGGGGTTTGGCATTTGCAAGAGGGGACGCTTTTCTGTTAGGGCCACGCCTTGCTCGGGCTGTAAGGAAGGAGCCTTCAAGGCAGTTAGGAGGGACCCGGACCCGAGTCTGTGCCACAGACGTGGGGGGAACGGGGTGGCCGTCGGACGCGTCCAGATGCTATTCTGGAGGCCGCCCTGTGGCTCAACGGTCGTGTGTTGTACCCCAGATTTGACAGCGGGGAGGCGTACGGCCAATGCACCCACTACATTCTTCGGCGCGGCCTCACTGCCGGCTGCATCCTGGACTTCCAAGACCGAGTACTGCACTTCTCCATCAGGAATGCAACACACGCCCTGTTCACGCACAGCCAGTGGGCCAGCTTCTACCGTAAGTGCCAAGGCCCCAGCTCTTTCCCCCAGGGCGCCACGGAAACGGGGGTCCCCCTCTCTGGCCCCGACTACGAAGAGTCTGGCTCTGTCACCCAGGCTGGAGTGCCGTAGTGTCATCCCAGCTCACAGCAGCCTCCAACTCCTGGGCTCAAGCGATCCTCCTGCCTCAGCCTCCTCCCGAGTAGCTGGGACTACAGGTGCATGCACCACCACGCCCGGCTGATTTTTCTATTTTCGGTAGAGACGGGGGTCTCGATATATTGCCCAGGCTGGTCTCCAACTCCTGACCTCAACAGATCCTCCCGCCTCGGCCTCCCAGAGTGCTGGGATTACAGGCGCGAGCCACCGCGCCCGGCGAAGTTTTCTTAATGTTTTGCAGAGATGGGGGTCTCACTATGTTGCCCAGGCTGGTTTCAAACTCCTGGCCTCAAGTGATCCTCCTCCTGCCTTGGCCTCCCAGAGTGCTGGGATCACAAGTACGACCCATCGCGCCCTCAAATCCATTTTAACCGTTGGATGTTCTAAACAAATCTGCCTGAGGGGTTTGTTTTCCTGATACGACACTGATCTCACCTTAACTCATCACGCCCCTAATGATCCTATTTTTATTTATTTTTTATTTTTTATATATTTCCAATAAAACTTATCTTAGAGCAATTTTAAGTTCACAGCAAAATTGAGTAGAAATCCCAGAGAGCGCTCATATTCCCACATGCTATTTTTATTATGCAATATTTCAAACAGACAGGGAACAGCAAATAACACAACACAATAAGTGCATATATATGTGTGTGTGTGTGTGTGTGTGTGTATACAGGCATAAGCACGAAAATAAAATAATTTACATTTTCCTAGCCGCAGAGAGAGCTACCATTAAAACTTTGCTAAAGAGTAAGGTTTTGGCCGGGCCCAGGGGCTCACTCCTGTCACCCCGGCACTCTGGGAGGCCGAGGCGGGAGGATCGCTCGAGGTCAGGAGTTCGAGACCAGCCTGAGCAAGAGCAAGACTCCCTGCCTCTACGAAAAATAGAAAGAAATTAATTGGCCAACTAAAAATATATATGTACAAAAAATTAGCCGGGCATGGTGGCGCATGCCTGTAGTCCCAGCTACTCGGGAGGCTGAGGCAGGAGGATCACTTGAGGCCAAGAGTTGGAGGCTGCTGTGAGCGAGGCTGACGCCTCGGCACTCACTCTAGCCTGGGCAACAGAGGGAGACTCTGTCTCAAAAAAAAAAAAAAAAGAGTAAGGTTTCATGGGCCTGTTTAGGACCCATAAAACATATATTCTGTCTTATAAACATATTTAGTTTACAAAACTGTTTCTATAAACATACATAGTTTACAAATTGATATTGTACTCTATAATATTATCACCCGGCATTTTTTTAGTGAAGAGTCACCATTTTGCATGCCACTGTTTATTTATTTATTTTTTCCGTTGCAATACCCGTGTTTCTCTAATTCTCCTGAAAGTGTTCTAATAACAGCTTTTTTTTTTTTTTTTTTTTGAGACAGAGTCTCGCTTTGTTGCCCAGGCTAGAGTGGGTGCCGTGGCGTCAGCCTCGCTCACAGCAACCTCAAACTCCTGGGCTCGAGTGATCCTTCTGCCTCAGCCTCCCGGGTAGCTGGGACTACAGGCATGCGCCACCATGTCCGGCTAATTTTTTTTTTTTATATATATATCAGTTGGCCAATTAATTTCTTTCTATTTATAGTAGAGACTGGGTCTCGCTCTTGCTCAGGCTGGTTTTGAACTCCTGACCTTGAGCAATCCGCCCGCCTCAGCCTCCCAAGAGCTAGGATTACAGGCGTGAGCCACCGCGCCCGGCCATAACAGCTTTTTTTTATGGGGGGGTAGGGGGTTCCCCCAGAAAATCCAAGCCGGTCCAGTGTCAGAATTTATACCGACACGTTTCTCGAAGTCTCCGGCGAAGACATTCCCACCAGCAAGGGTGCCCAGCGGACCCCATTTCTAAATATTCCGAGATACAGGGAGTTAGAGCTGTGACACACGCAGCTCTTCTTATAAGGGGGACACAGGTCTCACCGTGGCAGACACACGGGTTTTCCACGCGGTTTCTGTCCGTGGCACCCCGTGTGACCTCAGGGCCCCCCGGGACATTCCTCCCGCCTCCGCCCCGGCTGGGGGGGGAGAGGGGAGGCACCAACCCCGAACCCCGCCAGGCACGGCGGCAGGGGGTGACTGACCGCGCCGCCCCGTCCCCTTCTCAGTGAAGCCCGGCGCCCCGAGGAACCTGAGCTTCCAGTGGCAGCAGGAGAAGGTGGCGGTCACCTGCCCCGGCCTGGCCCACGGCGGGCTGCTCTACGAGGTCCAGCTCCGCAGCAACTTCGACGCCGCCTGGCAGGTGGGTCGGGAGTCGGGCGGCGCTCAGGGCCACCGGGGGGAGTGGGGGTCCCCGGGGTGTGAGCGCTGGGGCGGGCGCTGCCCACGGCTGCGGCTTCCTCTCCATGTCTGCCTGCCTGCCTGCGTTCCGGTCCCCCGTCCCCTCTCTCTCTGTCTCTCTGTCTCTGTATCTCTCTGTCTCTCTCTCTCACTCTCTGTCTCTGTATTTCTCTGTCTCTCTTTGTCTGTGTCTCTTTGTCTCTATCTCTGTCTCTATCTCTCTCTTTCTCTGTCTCTCTTTGTCTCTGTTTCTCTCTCTCTGTCTCTCTGTCTCTCTCTCTCTGTTTCTCTGTCTCTGTCTCTCACTCTCTCTGTTTCTCTGTCTCTCTCTTTCTCTCGCTCTCTCAGTTTCTCTGTCTGTCTCTCTGCCTCTCTCTCTGTCTCTCTCTCCATCTCTCTTTCTCTTTGTCTCTCTCTGTCTCTTTGTCTCTTTATCTCTGTCTCTCTGTCTCTATCTCTCTCTGTCTCTTTCTCTGTCTCTCTCTGTCTCTGTTTCTCTCTCTCTGTCTCTCTGTCTCTGTCTCTCTCTCTGTTTCTCTGTCTCTCTCTGTCTCTCACTCTCTCTGTTTCTCTGTCTCTCTCACTCTCTCAGTTTGTCTGTCTCTCTGCCACTCTCTCTCTGTCTCTCTCTCTATCTCTCTTTCTCTCTGTCTCTTTATCTTATGTATCTTTCTACCTACACACACACACACACACACACACAGAGTCACACACTGTACAACCATATCTGGCCATTGACTGGCTGCACACAATACAACACTCCCCAGTGGTTATAACGGAGTTAGGTTTAGGATTAAGGTTAGGGTTAGGCTTAGGCTTAGGGTTATGGTTAGCGTTAGGGTTAGGGCTAGAGCTAAAGTTAGGGTTAGGGTCAGCATTGGGGTTAGGGTTAGGGTTCTGGTTAGGATTAGGGTTAGTGTTAGTGTTAGTCTTAGGGATAAGATTAGGGCTAGGTTTAGGGTTAGGGTAAGGGTTATGCTTTCTCTTTCACTCTTTGGACCCATTTCCTCCGGTCTACTGCGACTGGATCCTCTTGTATTTCAAGTCCTAACACCAGCTAGGTTGTGCATATTTGTGATCATCCTACATCTTCCATCTTGTGGGAGATGTTGATTCCCTATATAGTGGAGTGCTGGCATGCCCTGAGCTCTTGTGATACCATTAAGGAAGCTAACTCAAAGTGTTCACACGTAAGCAGTGCATCACGGACCAGAGGGATCTTGAACTCATGTCCTCACCTACTGCCTGGTGGGGTAGCCTCATGACCTGTGGTCCAGGCTTGCCAGCTCTCCACAGACAGACCCTCATTCTGTCCACGTACGGACGGCCCAGCCTGCCCTCGCTGGGTGTCTGGCACGGGTTTGGTTTTGCACGACTCAAGTTACGCAAAAGGCAGAGTCCTCGGCTTTGGAAGGCAAGTGTGGGTCGTGCATGGAGAAGAAGAAACCCACCCGAAAGTCAGGTCTGCTGTGTGGGCACCACCCCCTACAAAGCTGTCGGCGTGAATTGCAAGTCACCTGGGACCGTTTCTTGGAGACCTGAGCTCCGGGGGACAGGTTGCAGTTTGCTCAAGCATCTCGCCTCTTTTTACGTTTCACTCCCTCTGATTTCGGCCGCCTGCCTCCCCCCTCCTCTGGGACACAACCGGCCACTCGTGGAGGGAAGGAGCTCGGGGAAAAGGCACCTTGCCGTTTGGGAAGCTGTTTCCCAGGCAGGTGGCCCATGGGGACGGTAACTAGGGCAGGGACATCCTTCGGGGAAGGTGCATCCCAGCAGGGCGCTAGACTCAGGCATGTGTTTCCAAGCTCCGCTTATGGATTTTACTCAAACCACCCAGAGGGGACCCAGGCCCTAATAACTCCCCTTGAGACGCAAGGACACAACAAGACATGTCACCTGTTGTGGCCTTGTAACTGTGTGGCTCTCCAGAGGCTGCTGTATCAATTCCTCACTGACTACCGTGGTTCCCCAAGATAAGACCTCCTCATAAAATAAGCCCTGGCAGGATGTCTAAGCATGTGCTCAGTAGAAGACCCACCCCGAAAATCAGCCCTAGTGCTGGGCGTGGCTGTGAAAATGAGCCCTAGTGACGGGCGTGGCTATGAAAATCAGTCCTAGTGATGGGCGTGGCTATGAAAATCAGTCCTAGTGCTGGGCGTGGCTATGAAAATCAGTCCTAGTGATGGGCATGGCCATGAAAATCAGCCCCAGTGGTGGGCGTGGATGTGAAAATCAGCCCTAGTGGTGGACGTGGCTATGAAAATCAGCCCTAGTGGTGGGCGTGGCTATGAAAATCAGTCCTAGTGATGGGCGTGGCTATGAAAATCAGCCCTAGTGATGGGCGTGGCTATGAAAATCAGCCCTAGTGATGGGTGTGGCTATGGAAATCAGCCCAGGTGATGGGCGTGGCTATGAAAATCAGCCCTAGTGATGGGCGTGGCTGTGAAAATGAGCCCTAGTGGTGGGTGTGGCTATGAAAATCAGCCCTAGTGACGGGCGTGGCTGCGCAGCGCATCTGCACAACCCATGCGTGTCGTCGCGGAGCGGGAAAGAACACGAGCAGCCCTTCTCATCCGCCCCGTGAGAGCTCTAGTGCTCCACAGGAGAGATCGGGGCCGGTGGCTCCAAAGGAAACAGAGTCGCAAGACATTCAGGATGGGATTCGGGGTCTGGAGAGTGAGGATGATGTTCCAGAAGAAGACGACTTCACTCTGTTTGAATAAATGTAGAAGGTTGCACCATCCTTAAAAAAAAAACAAACACATCCCCTGAAAATAAGCCGTACTAGGGTGTCTTCTTGAGGAGAACTAAATAGAAGACCCTGTGTTATTTTTGGGGAAACATAGTAGGTGGTTTAAGGTAATGCAAGGTTTCGCGCTGTCACAGTTTGGGAACCCAGAAGTCTGAACTCAAGATGCCAACTCGAGTTGGCATCGCTTGGGCTGTAGGTGTGAGAGCCTGTCATGCCATTCTCCTCCCCATGCGTGTCTGCATCCTCCCCTCCTCTTCCCATGCCACCTGTGTCTGCCTCGCTGCTGAGTCCGTCGCCATCGCCGTTTTTTGGCATAAAGACCTGGGCAGAGCGGGGAATGTTCTGTGAGTGCCCGGATCCAGGGAACTTCAGCCAGCTCCTGGGCGTCTAAGGTACAAAGTCTGCACGCTGTCACTGAGTCACTAATCACCGTGCACGCTTGCGCACGCGTGTGCCTGTCTTTCCCCAGTCCAAGGAGGAGGAAACCTGCAATGTCCACATAGAAGGTCTGGATGCTGAGAAGTGCTACTGCCTCCGGGCCAGGGTGAAGACCATGGAGGCCGCCTACGGCCCCGACTCCTACCCCGGGGACTGGTCGGAGGTGTCCTGCTGGTATGGAGGCCTGCCCAGTGGTAAGGGTCGTCCCATGTCCCAGGCGTGGCATCTTGAGCTTAGGGGGCGATGGGGCGGGGTCCTGCCTGAGAACACGGGAGACTTCCCGAGGTCCCCGGCGGGGGCGTCTCTCCCGGAACGGGGGGCTGGACGCAGAGGGTAGGACGCGGGAGTCTCGGGGCCGCGCTCCCTCCTCGGGCTCCAGGGGAGGCTCCTTCCCGCCCCTCCCGGCTCCCGGGGGCTCCAGGCGTCCCTGGGCTTGTGGCCGCAGCCTCACTCCCGCCTCTGCCTCCTCCGTCTGCCTCCACGTGGCTTCTCCTCCACGTCTGCCGTGTCTCTCAAGAGGATGCCTGTCGCGGCATTTAGGGCCCTCCCTGATCCGGGATGGTCTCACTTTAATGTGCATCTAAAGTGTATCTGCAAAGATGCTATCTCCAAATAAGTTTGCATCACGGGTTCCAGATTTAGGACTTTGACATACCCTTTTTGTTTTTTCTTTTTGAGGGGGGAGGAAGCAATGCAACGTGCAAAGCCACTGATAACCAAAACGAAGCCCCGATATTCCCCAAAGACCCCCCCGGCAACCTGGAGCTCCCAGGGGCAGCGTGTGTATGTGTGCGTGTGTGTGTGTGTGTGCGTGTGTGTGTGTGTGTGTGTGTGTGTTGAGCCCTCCATACCCCCTGGCAGTGGCTGCAGGACGCATTCCTGCCCAGAGACGTTGCTTCTCTTTCCAGGATATTTCTCACTGCAATAAATTCAGGCTGGGCAAAGGCTGTATATGCAACCTAAACCTTTGCACCCCGTAATATGCTGAAATAATAAAAAAAAAAATTAAAAGCGACAACAAAAAAAAGTTTTGCTGACACCGGCATTCACAAAGTGGAAAAACAAAACAAAAACAAAAAACCTGGGTGTGTGTGAGTAGGCGTGGCGTCTACTACACCACGCCGAAAAGTGACGGCAGGCATTCCGTTCCGTTTCAGATTTGTGCCCGGACGTGCCCTTCAGCCCCGGATTCCCCAGATTTATTTTAATCTGCAGCCTGGTCGCCCTGCTGACGTTGTGTCTCGTCCTGCTGTCCCTGTGGAAGCTGGGGAGGTAAGGACACGCCTTGTAGCCACGCCACACACGCGTGGGCCGCTAAGCGGGTCTCCCAAGTGGGAGGAGAGGGAGTCACCCCCCTGCGGTCACTTCCCCAGCCTTGGCCGCCCCCACTGGCAATGTCCACTTTGCCAGCCACACACCCTGCACGAAACTCGACAAGGACGTGATACAAAAGGTGCAGAGATGCCCGGAGCATTCGCTAGGAAAAGTTGCTTCTGCACGCGCTACGTTGCCATGGAAACCCACCTCGCGGCCCGGGAAGACCCCCGTTGAGCCGCGTGGCATCAGTCTGGCATCGTGGGGGCAACAGATGCATGAAACACCTTCTCACTTGAGGCCGGGCGCGGCGGCGGGCGGCTCGCGCCTGTGATCCCAGCACTCTGGGAGGCCGAGGAGGGAGGATGGCTCGAGGTCAGGAGTTGGAGACCAGCCTGAGCAAGAGCGAGACTCCCTATCTCTACTAAAAAAAAAAAAAAAATTGAAAGAAAGAAAGAAATCAGCCAGATAACTAAAAATATATAGAAAAAGTGAGCCGGGCGGGCATGGTGGCGCATGCCTATAGTCCCAGCCACTCGGGAGGCTGAGGCAGGAGGATCGCTTGAGGCCAGGAGTTTGAGGTTGCTGTGAGCTGGGCTGACGCCACGGCACTCTAGCCCGGGCGACAGAGCGAGACTCTGTGTCTCAAAAAGACAAAAAAACAAAAACACCTTTTCACTTTCACCAAGACCCGTTAAAACCCAGGCGATATGGCGAGGACAGTGAGAATAATAGCGCAAGATTTAACACCGTCTTTGTTAGACCTATACCTGGATGTTTAGCTTCATAAATCCACCTGTAGGCCTAGCAAAAATAAAATAAAATCATATTCTCTGAGGTGGTAGACGGCTTTCCAAACCTAGCTTCTTCCGGTAACCTCCCACACGACAATTTCACCACCTCGAATCCCATCTTTGCGGAAACCAATTTGCGCCCGGGCACTGGGTGCCCAGAGGTGCCTGGTGGGTACCACTTTTGTTTGCTCAGGATGAGGTTTCCGTAGCGACGGCTGGAGTGAGGCAGCGAGAAGCCGGGACCTCCCGTCCGGAGCTGGCACGGGGCTGGGGGGTCTGAGCTGAGCCCCCGCGTTAAGCCATGTCAGAGGTGGCCCCGTCATAGGTTGACACGGCTCAGAGACGCTTCATTTGATTTCCTCCCAGTCGAGGCCGGGGCCTCGAACCAGCTGAGATGCGAGTCACCGATGCATGGGGTTGCCTCAGGGACGGGAGGAAGGAGCAGGTTTAGCGCATGGGGTGCAGTGACAGCCAGTATCATGCCAACGGCGTGGCTCTGACCCCGTCACCCCATAATCTCCTGGAGGTTAGCAGCGGGGGCCGCCATGTGGACCCGGAGGCCGGTCCCCGAGGCACTTGGGGGGTTGGGGACACAGGTCCTGCCCCGGGGGGCTGCAGCCCACCCGAGCAGCCCGCCGCCCTCGTGTCTTGCAGAGTGAGGAATCTCCTGGTACCCACCGTGCCCGACCCCAAGTCCTCCTTCTCCGGGCTCTTCGAGCAGCACCAAGGAAACTTCCAGGTAACGCCCCTCTCCTGTGCCTCTTGCACCAAGCAGGTGCACCTGTCACGCCCTCCTGTCCCCCCCACCCCCGGCCCGGGAACATTTCGCAGCACAGAGCGCACCCTGCCTGCTGCACCTTTAGACCTCTGCGAGCTTTGCCTTTATACGGAAGGAGCAGCTTCACGGTTTTGTCCGTTGTTTAGAGAGAGAGAGAGAGAGAAAGAGAGAGAGAGAGAGAGAGAGAGAGGAGCCACAAGGGTCTCAGTGCATCTCGGGGGCTTCGCCTTAAGTCAGCCCCGGCGATCGGACCCCCCGGCCCGCCCCGCATCTCGGGGTTTCCCGGCTTATCAGCCCATCTCCCCAGGAAGTCTTGATGCAGCTGAGCTTCCGCTGTTGCTCGGCTGAGAACGGACCGCCCACCTCCACGTCCACGGCGTTCTTTCATTTCACGCAGGGAGACCCGGCAGAGAGGCCTGGAGTCTGTCTTGGGGGGACCCAGTGGGGAAGGGGCCCAGCGCCCAGAAGCCTCCCAGGGCAGGGAGACCCAGGCGTGGCCCGCACACTGCAATGTCAATCAACTCCTCTGACTTTCCTTGGGCTTGCTTCATAAATGGCCACAAACCAGGGGGGGCTTAAAACAAAAGGAGTTTGTCCTCCTGCCCACTCCGGTCCCGGGGCCCGGGAGTGTGGGACGCGGGGGTCTCGGGGCCGCGCTCCCTCCACGGGCTCCAGGGGAGGCTCCTTCCCGCCTCTCCCGGCTCCCGGGGGCTCCAGGCGTCCCCGGGCTTGTGGCTGCAGCCTCACTCCCGCCTCTGCCTCCTCCGTCTGCCTCCACGTGGCTTCTCCTCCGCGTCTGCGTCCCTTCTGCCATCTCTCATGGGGACACCTGTCGTTGCATTTAGGGCCCTCCCTCATCCAGGACGGTCTCGTCTTGAGACCCGTCACTTAATTACATCCTCAATGACCCCTTTTTCCAAATAAGTTCAGGGGAAGGAAAAAGAGAACACAAAACAAAGCCTTTGCCTTTTTTCCTGCCCTCTTAGGTTCAGTGACTGGGGCCTGCTAATTAAATGGACAAAAAGACAGATTAACAGGGGGGGAAAGATTGATGTTGTGTGCCCTCACATAAAAAAAGAAAAAGTGGAATTCCAAACAGAAGGTTGAGCCTCATAGATCATTTCAACAAAGGGCAGTGAAGTGGGAAGAGGAGGCTAGACAAAGAGAAAGGCTGTTTGTGCTTAGGACGGGGGTCAGTTTGGGGGAAATACTGGGTATCTGAGGTTGTCTATTAACTCCTTTGGGCACGGTGCTCACTGGCCACCACAAAACCTCGCCCACGGCCGGCACTCGCAGTCCGCACGGCGGTCTGTGCTGTGCATGGACGACGCGTCCGTCTTGCTCTTGTGTGATGAGGGAAGCTTGGAAGCACCGGAAGCTTGTTTCACTTTACAGGCAGCTTTGCTTGTCATGTAAATATCAGAACAGGTAACACAGACATGCATGTTTTCATGACGTTGTTTTTAAATGCTCACAATTTTATTTTGGTAAGTGAAAAATTAGAAAAGTCATATCACGGCTGTCGGCTAAAGCAGCCGTGCGTGTCCATCTGTGGCTGTCGACTATAGTGGATGCCGGGCTGTGCACGTTCATCTGTGGCTGTGGACTACAGTCACGCCGGGCTGTGCACATTCATCTGTGGCTGTCAACTATAGTGGATGCCGGGCTGTGCACGTTCATCTGTGGCTGTCGGCTACAGTCGACGGAGGGCCATGCGGGTTCATCTGTGGCTGTCGGCTACAGTCGACACCAGGCCGTGCGGGTTCATCTGTGGCTGTCGACTACAGTCAACACTGGGCTGTGCGTGTCCATCTGTGGCTGTCAACTACAGTCAACACTGGGCTGTGCGTGTCCATCTGTGGCTGTCAACTACAGTCGACGCCGGGCTGTGTGGGTTCATCTGTGGCTGTTGACTACAGTCGATGCCGGGCCATGCAGGTTCATCTGTGGCTGTTGACTATAGCAGAAACGGGCTGTGCGCATTCACCTGTGGCTGTCGACTACAGCCGGCACTGGGCTGTGCGCGTTTGTCTGTGGCTGTCGACTGTAGTCAACACTGTGCTGTGCGTGGCCAGTGAGTGAGCAAACCTTCACCTGCATTTACAGCGGCTCCTGTGCACCCACACCACCGCCTCTTATTGCTCGTTAGATTCTCAGGGGAGCACGAACCCTACTTACTATACAAACTGCGCACGCCAGGGCTCCAGGTTGCCAGCTCCTTATGAGAATCTAATGCCTGGGTCAACGGGAAAAAAAAAAAAAAGCCAAACTCTGCAAAATAATTTTAAAGAGGTTTATTCCGAGCCAAATGTGAGGACCGAGACCCGGAGCCACCGCCAAGAGGCCTTGGGCAAGCGGACTCGCCGTGGCCGGGTCGCGGTTCGGTTTTTATACATTTCAGGGAGAGACAGGGGTCAGAGGTAAAGCCGTCAATCAATACGTGGGAGGCGGACCTTGGTTTGGCCCAAAAAGGTGGGACATCTCGAAGCAGGGTGGGGGGCTTACAGGTTATATATAGGTGGGTTTAAAGACTCTTCGGATTGTAATTGGTTAAAGACGTGAAGCTTTGTCTAGAGGCTTGGGATGTTTTAACGTAAACTGTTTACCAGAGGTAAGCCACCGTTTGTTGCATAAACTGAGGACCATGCAAGGTGCCTCTTGCAAACCCTTAGGCCTGTCAATCAATCGGTCACAAAGGACGTCCCCAAGAAGGGAAGGGGGGCATGATGAGGCCTGTCTGACCTCCCTCCCCCTGGCAGGCAATTTTGCTCTAAGATATTCCTTTGCCCACGAGGGGGTCCCTTCCGTCAGCCAGTGGGGGTGGGGGGTGATCCGAGGTGGAGCTGGGGAGCAGCTGCAAAAATCCGGGCGACCCTTAGAGGAGAGGTTTGGCTGCTTCCGTAAACGCGGACGGACGTGCCTGAAACCGCCCGCCACGCCCCACCCCGCGGAAAACCGGTCTTCCGCGATGCGGGTCCCCCGGGTGCCCCAGAGGTTGGGGCCGGCCGCTCCGGAGGGAAGCCCGGGTGGGTTCTCCGCCCTGCGTCTTTCCCCCCCCGGGGTGGGCTGAGTCGGAACCTTTCTTCCCGGCAGGAGTGGATGAAAGACGCCCAGAATGTGGCCCACCTGCCCAGGACGGGCAGCGGCGGCGGGGAGCTGGACTGCGGCCCCGAGGAGGCCCTGGTCGTGCAGGTGGCCAAGACCGCCACGGCCCTGGACAGCTTGAGCCGGAGCTCGGAGGAGGGACAGCCCCCCGGAGGGTGCTCCCAGCTCTTTCGCCGGCCCCCGCAGAGTGGGCCCGTGGTCTCTCTGGGGGGCTTCGAGTTTGTGATGAGTGACGGCTCCTACGTGATGCTGTGAATCAGGGTATGCAGCAGTGCCCAGGGCCCACGCCGGCACACGCGTGGATGTGTGGGGACCTGCCCGGAGGTCCCAGGAACCCCAGGAGCCACCGACGGGCGGACCCAGCCCCCCTCCAGGACGGAGGATGCTCGAGCCCGCGATCCTCAGAGACCAGAGTCGAAAAAAGGGGGCAAAACACGGCTGGGCGCGGAGGCTCACGCCCGTCATCCCAGCACTCTGGGAGGCCGAGGCGGGAGGATCGCTCGAGGTCAGGAGTTCCAGACCAGCCTGAGCAAGAGCGAGACCCCCTGTCTCTACTATAAATAGAAAGAAATTAATTGGACAGCTAAAAATATATAGGAAAAAAATGAGCCGGGTGTGGTGGCGCATGCTTGTAGTCCCAGCTACTCAGGATGGAGGCTGAGGCAGGAGGATCGCTTGAGCCCAGGAGTTTGAGGTTGCTGTGAGTGAGGCTGATGCCACGGCACTCACTCTAGCCTGGGCAACATTGTGAGAATCTGTCTCCAAAAAAACACAAAAAACAAAAACAAAAACAAAAAAAACAGAAAAAAAAAAGAAAAGAAAAGAAAAAGGGGCGAAACACATTACAAGTCGTGCCGTGAATTCCTCACCCACGCTTCTTGGGAACTAGAGGCTGCATTTCTGCCCGGGAACAGGAATCCGGGGGGCCCGGGGTTGGGGGGGGGTGTCCTTTTTTTTGTCCACAGGAGAGACGGCTCAAGGGAATTGTCCGGGCGGAAGTGACAACGTAGATGGGGGTCATCGGGGCCGTGAGCTGCAGCTAAAACTGCCTGAGTGGACCCCACTCCTGGCCAAGGGGACGCCCTAAAACCGAGTCGCTGGCCAGGAGGAGGGAGGTCAGACCTGCCTCTTCTCGCCCCTCCCTTCTTGGGGACATCCTCGGTGACTCAGTGACCGGCTGAGGCCGTGCAAGCCACTCCTGCAGGTCCTCAGTTTACACAGCAAATGCGTGTCCGGTGGTGGCTTGTCTCTGATGAGCAGACTTCCTTATCTTAAAACATCCCCAAGCCTTTAGACAAAGCTGCATGTCCTTAACCAACTGCAACTCAAAGAGTCTTTGAACCCACCTGTAACCTGTAAGCCCCCCACTTCGAGACGTGCCCCCTTTTGAGGCCAAACCCACACGCAACTTCCGTGTATCGATCCACGACTTTCCCTGTGGCCCCCGTCTCTCCCTGAAACGTTTGTGAAACCAAAACCCTCGCTGGAGGCATCCCCGGGCGTGGCTCCGGGCCGTGGCCCTCCCATCCGGCTCAGAATAAACCTCTTTCAAATGTTTAAGAGTCTGGGTGTTTGCGTCCACGCTAGGCTCCGAGCGTGCTGCTCAGGTGGCTCGGTTTTCTCTCTTCCTACGTCCAGGTGCGTAAGGTCGCCCTGTGCCTGGCGGAATATTCGAGGTTGAAAACTCTCCCTGCGGTTACCGGGAACTCCTCTCCCCCCGGCCCTGTGCTTTGTGTCACTGTGGTTGACGCGAAGAGAAGAGGGGGCGCCCCCCTGAGATACTACCTGGAGATACTAAGTGGGTTACTGGCGCCCCCGTAGATAGCGCGAAGTGGCAGTTCCCCCCGTACCCCGAGACTTGAGGGTCTCTGGGCAATGGAGATCTGGGTTCTCTGAGCAGGGGCGGGGCTGACTGCTCTCTCTCTCTCCTCTGCGGCTGCGATCGCTGGGGCTCGAGCAGCCCCCCTGTGGGTGAGCCGGTGCTGTCCTTGGGGAAATAGGAGGAAACACAGAACCGCTCCCCAACCCGGATAACCCCGCCTCGAAGGTGGGAGAGAAAGAAAACGTTTCGTCGTTGAAGACGCCACGAAACCGGGCTCCCCCGCCCCTCCTCCGGGCAGTCGGCTGAGACGGCTGCACCCTTTTATGCGGCCGGGTGGAGACCACTCGTGCCGTCCATGTGCTCAGGGAGAGACTGCTCGTCTTCTCGCATCTTTGGGATTTAGGTTTTGCGACGTGGGGCCGGATGCCAGCGTGAGTCCTGGGAGAGTGGCAGATGAGGGATTGTAAGCACACTGCGGAGGCGGCTTCCTGGTTCTCTGGGAACGTGCCCGGGTTGTGAGACATGGGAGAAGCGTTCTCAGGATCTGCCTTAATATGGCTATGTGCATGTGTACATGTGTGTATGCATGCATGTGCATTGTATGCATGCATGTGTACACATGCATGTATGCATGCACGCGTGTGCGGGCATGTATGCATGTGTGTGTGCAAGTGCATGTGTGCACTAGTGTGTACATGTGGACACGTGTGTTTGTGCATGTGTGTATGGATGTGCATTGTGTGCATACATACATGTGTGTATGTGTGCATGAGTGTGTACATGTGTGCACTTGTGTTTGTGCATGTGTGTATGTATGCATGTGCATTGTGTGTGCGCATGTGTGTGCATGCATGCGTATATGTGCGTGTGTATGTACATGTGCACGTGTGTATATGTGTGCATGCATGTACATGTGCACGTGTGTTTGTGCATGTGCGTTCATGCATGTATGCATGTGAATGCATGTGTACAAGTGGGTGGGTGCATGTGTGGGCATGCACGTGTACAAGTACATGCATATATGTGTACATGTGCATGCATGCGTGTATGTGCACATGTGTGCACCTGTGCACCCGTGCATGCCATGTGTGCACCAATGCACTGTGTATGTACATGTATGTGTTCACCTGTGCATGTGTATATGCATGCATGTGTGCATATGTGCATACGTGGAGTTGGGGAGGAGGCTCCCCTTGGCGTTTCCCTGCCCCGAGCACCCCGCTACGGGCCACCCACAAGCCTCCCCTCATCAGCCCGGACGCCTGGCTCCACGGCCACCAGAGGCGCCTGGGTCCCCCTCGGGCTGTGCCTTTAGGTCAAACCGAGTCCCAGAAGGTGTTGAGGGGGGGCACCCTGGAGCACAGCTCGCTGAAGCGGATTTTTCTGGGCAGGCGGCACATGTGGACCCAGGACGTGTCTTTTCTGTGCCCTGCAAACATTTCACAGAGTCCCGTTTCGGGAAAGTGGCTTGGCCGTGGGTGCACCCGTTCCGTGGCAGTGAATTAACGGGGTTCAGGACTCACCACCCCAGAGATGGTGCCTTGGCGTTTGAGAGAAAGGCAGAAACAGGAGAGGTCCCCTGACCTTCTCCCTTAAGGAGGCCGGAACACCCAGGAGGGGCGCTCGGACCCTGCCCGGAAGCTGCCACGAGACCCTCCCCAGAGAAGGGCCTCCCTCCCTGCACCCGGAGAGAGGGGCCTTCTCATCTCTGGGGACCCGGGACACGGAGAGTCTGCCCACACAGGCCTGGCCGGGGCCCCCACGGTCCTTCCCGCGAGCTCAGGCGCCCCGAGTCTAATGGCACTTCTGCATGACTGTCCACACTCTGCCACAAGGAGCACAAAAATGCATAGTTTTCCTTTCCCTTTGGGCCTTCACCTCCCTGGGAGGCCTCCGTGTCGTGCGAAACTTCTACCAAACGCACAAATGCGTGCTTTCCGCTCTTGCCTTTTGCTCTAGGGGCCTCCGCTGCAGACCTGGCGACAGGTGAGGAAATGCAATCTTTCCTCCCCTGCAGATAGTTCAGGAAAAGGGTGGCCTTGACCTTTCCATAGCAAAGCGCTTTAAACGCAGTCGGAAGTCTCGTTGAGACCGGGATTCAGAAATCCTTCGAAATATCGGCAGTTCCTCGTGTGCTCAGCGGCCGCCCGAGACACACCTGTGGAAGGAAGGGCCTGGGGCTCACAGACCGAGTAGATGATTCTTAAGGAGAGGCAGAGCCGGGCAGCAACGCCGTAAAAGGAGATTTTTATGCAGGAACTATGGAAACAGGGGAAGAGACCTCACTAGCTGGGACCACAGGCGCCACCAGGCTGGGCTAACTTTCAAAAATTTTTGTGGAGATGGGGGTCTCGCTATGTTGTCCAGGCTGGTCTCAAACTGGCCTGAAGCCATCCTCCTGCCTCAGCCTCCCGAGTAGCTGGGACTACAGGTGTGTATCAAGACGCCTGGCTAACTTTTTAAAAAATTTCAGCATATTATGGGTGCACAAATTTTAAGGTTGCATATAATGCCCTTGCCCCTACAGGTGTGTATCAAGACACCTGGCTAACTTTTTAAAAAATATCATCATATTATGGGGGTACAAATTTTAAGGTTGCGTATAATGCCCTTGCCCCCCTCCCCCCACAAGTCTGAGTTTCAAGCGTGACCATCCCCCAGACGGTGCACATCTCACTTGTTATGTATGTGTACACCTGCCCCCCTCCCACCTGCCCAATACCCAATAAATGTAATTCCTATGTGTCCACTTTCGTGCTGATCATTTAATACCAATTTGCTGCCGAGTACATCTGGCTAACTTTTTAAATTGTTCGTGGAGATGGGGTCCTGCTATGTTGTCCAGGCTGGTCTCAAACTCCTGGCTGCAAGCGATCCTCCCACCCCAGCCTCTCAAAGTGCTGAGGTCACAGGCGTGAGCCACCGCACCCAGCTAGCGGCTGGCTCACTTGATGATGGATTTGCGGAGTTCTATTTTAAATATCTGCAACCTGCAGTGCCCATTATATAATCACAGCCTCAGCCCCAGCCTTGGGGGGGCTTAGTAGGGAAACGCAACGTGTGGGGTGTTTGAAAAGTGGCTGGTCTTTTCCACATCCATGGAGAGGTGTGGGCATTGGGGTCACCCCGTTTTGGAGAGACAGAGATGCCAGGCGCTGCCCTGGAGACGAAGGCATGCATACCCCTGCCGGGTGCAGAGCTGGTTTGTGCACAGGTGTTGGGAGCTTTCTGTCTCATCACTCACGGCAACAGCAAAGCCTGACAGGCATGGCACGGTGCAAGTGCAACCCAAGACCCCTTCCGGCTTTGCCGCTCCCGGTCTCTGAGCTCCCCACACTCCGGCTGAGGCCTGCCGGGTCTGCCCGTCCATTGCTCCACCCACCACGATCTATAGTTTGACCTCTGTTTTTGTGATCAGCTATTGAATAGTCATCCTAGCACTCTGGGAGGCCGAGGCGGGAGGATCGCTCGAGGTCAAGAGTTCGAGACCAGTCTGAGCAAGAGCGAGACCCTGTCTCTACTAAAAAATAGAAAGAAATTAATTGGCCAGCTAAAAAAATATATATGTATAAAAAAAAATCAGCCGGGCGTGGTGGTGCATGCCTGTGGTCCCAGCTACTCGGGGGGAGGCTGAGGCAGGAGGATCGCTTGAGGCCAGGAGTCTGAGGTTGCTGTGAGCGAGGCTGACGCCACGGCACTCACTCTAGCCTGGGCAACAGAGCGAGACTCTGTCTCAAAAACAAACAAACAAAAAATTATAATAGTCAGCTCTGGTGCCCAGAACACAGCCCCGCAGACCGGGCGGCTTAAACTACGGACGTTTGTTCCCTCACAGTCCTGGATGCTGGGAGTCCCGGATCCAGGGGTCTCAGGGCTGCTTCCTCCTGGGTCCTCTCTCCTGGGCGTGTAGACGCCGTCCCCTCCCTGTGTCCTCACGGGGCCAAACCTCTGTGACTGTGTCCTTGTCTCCTCTGCTTATAGGGACACCGGTCCTGTTGTATAGCGGGACCCACCCTGGTGGCCTCAGTTTACCTCAATCACCTCTCTAAAGACAGACCTGCCTCCAAACACGGCCGCCCTCTGAAATCCTGGGAGTCCGGGCTCCAATCTGCACATTTGAGGGGCCACAGTTCAGCCCGTGACGGCTTCTGCTTAGTCACAAGGCGGGGCGACAGTGAGAAATGCACTTTGAAGTCACGGGACCACGCGGCCTCAGGGAGCACATGCCTGTCTGTGCATGCACACGCGTGCTCTGCTCCCAGTCCTCTCGTTTTGCCGCGAACGCCACTTTTCACAGGGGAGGGAGGGAGACGCCAACTCGAGCAGGAAACCGGACGCAGGCGGCAGCGGGCGGCATTTGTCCCCCCTGCAGGGAAGGCTCAGGGGGCCGGCCCTGCTGCTGCGGTGAGCCGCCCAGCTCCCTGAGCACAAGCCCGCCCTTCCCTCCCAGCCCGAGACTCTCCCGGTCGCCGCGCTCGGCGCCTCTGCCCGGCGGCAGCCCAGCGTGTGCGGGCGTGGACCGAGGCGTGGGGGCGCCCGCCTTCCAACGCCGGGCGCGGCTCCGCGCAGGTGAGATCCCGGCGTGTGTGGGGCTTGTTGCACCAGGGGAAACGGCCTTTGAAGTGAGTACAAACAGCGTGTGCATTTCCGCGGGAGGGGTGCAGGGCGTGGGGCTGTTTGGGGGACAATTTTGGCTCCCTTCCATCCCCTCCAATAAAAAGGGTGTGGAAGCTGCACACGGAATGGACGCAAGGTCTCCAGGTGGCTCGGCTGAGGTGGCAAAGCTCTGAGGACCCCTTTTCCGCTGTCCAAATGCCTGGGACTGAGGGGTGTGCAATGTGCATGTGCAAACACACACGCACATGCATGCACACGCATGCACACGCACACATGCACACACATGGACGCACACACATGCACGCACACCTGCACGTGCATCCACATACATGCACACATATGCACACACATGCACGCACACACATGCACGCACATGCACACGCATGCTCACATGCTTGCAAAAATGCACGGCCGTGTCCTCAGCGGCTTAGCCACCGTTAGCACCCTCTGGCCGCGGCAGCAGGAAGACCCCGGCTGCAGCTGTCCACCCGCCAGCCCCGTGCATGTTGCAACACCGTCTCGCTCAATTCTCTCTTGCGATCCCGGCCCGGGCACAGCTGTGCCCGGCACCAGGCGAGTTCCATATGTTCCAGGGGAAGGGCCCACCTGAGTCTTCGTGGGTGAGCTGTCGGCTGTTGGCTCCCCAACCCCGGAGCCTTCAGAGAGGTGAGAGAATCTTTTCTGTCGCTCAAACCACCCAGTTTGGGGCTGCGAGTCAAGACAGCCACGGGACACGCCTCAGTGATGGCACAGTGGGCACCACTGTCTCAGGGGGAGGGGCTGCTCTTGGGGGTCCAGGGAGCACCCTCATTGGGGCCGGAGATTAACTTTCTTTTTTTTCTTTTCTTTCTTTCTTTTTTTTTTTTTTTTTTTTTTTTGAGACAGAGTCTCACTCTGTTGCCCGGGCTACAGTGCCGTGGCATCAGCCTAGCTCACAGCAACCTCAGACTCCTGGGCTCAAGCAATCCTCCTGCCTCAGCCTCCACCCGAGTAGCTGGGACTACAGGTGTGTACCACCATGCCTGGGTCATTTTTTCTCTATATTTTTTAGCTGGCCCATTAATTTCTTTCTATTTTTTTTTTTTTAGTAGAGACAGGGTCTCGCTCTTGCTCAGGCTGGTTTCGAACTCCTGACCTCGAGCGATCCTCCCGCCTCGGCCTCCCAGAGTGCTGGGATGACAGGCGTGAGCCGCCGCCGCCGCGCCCGGCCAGATTAACTTCTTTCAGTGCCCAGGTCCAGATGGGGCTGGGAGATCTCCCCCAGGAAGATCTGTGCCGGCTGCACGCACATGCTCTGTGGATAGACGTCCCCACAGCTTCTTGGGGGGCTGGGGTTTGGGGGAACCTGGAGCCCTTCCGTCCTGGGAAACCTGAACGGGCGGTTACCCTGGGCCACCGTGCCCGGCTTCTTGCTAGAGCACCCATCTGTCAGGGGCACCCCGACTTTCTCTAGGAGGGTCCCGGCTTCCTAAAACCCCCCACCCGCCTTCCCTGGGTGGAAAACCCTGGGGGTCTCAGAGAGAGAGAGAGGGGGCAGCCCCCCTCGGGACTTCCTCCTCCGTGACCTTTGCCCGAATGCCCAGAGTGACCGGGCAGCCGTTTCGGGGCTTGCCTAAGACATCACTGAGCCCCCCACTGCTGGCAAACCCTTTGCAACACCCAGAGTCCGCAGAGCTCCGCCCCGAGCACGCCGTTCACAGGGGGGCTTCCTGCCCGGCGTCCCGTGGGCGCCGAATTTCTGAAGAGGAAGTTGAGAGAGCCAGGGGACCGGAAAACCAGCCGGGGGCTCCAAAGCGTGGGCTTTCGCCGGCTGTGACGTCTACGCATCCCGGGGAACCTCCCCCCGGTGTGTTTTGCACGCGGAGTGCAGTTTCGGATGCGTGGAGACCGGCGGCCGCAGCCCAGGAGGCGTTAGTCACCGATGGTACCTCTCCTCCCTCGGGGCGCCTGTCCCCAGGGATGGCGAGATGGGGTCCCTGCCATGCCCCCCGGTGACAATCATCTGCGGCGATCGGATGTGAGAGCCGGCAGCTGCAAACCCCAGCCGGCAGCCTGCACCTGTGCCCGGCCCTGAGCCCCGTCCGTCTGAAAAGGCAGGTGGAAAAATCTCCCAGGTCCGTTCCAGGCGCACACCCGAGGCTCACCCCCGCTGCACGCCGCCGCGCTGTGTGACCTCTGGCGGCGTCCTGACCTCTCTGAGCCCCTGGGCTCTGGGCACGTGTGCAGATGTACCGCCGCTGGGAGCTGCCAGAGGCAGGAAAGGAGACAGGCGCCCCCGTGGTCTCGGGTTAAACGGGCACGTGCATCTGCAGAGCCCTTTGCCCGGAGCCCGGTCCGATCCTCATTTCTTTGCCGCAAGTTGTCACCGAATCCCTCGATCTTCCAGCCGGTGCCCGGTCCGTGCTGTGGGGGTGAGTCGGGATCCTTCCCCGTAGGTTCTGTAAGATAAAATCCGTTTCCGAACCCACAGATTCACGCCTACAAAAGGAAACATTCACTCTCTGTTTGCAGAACGCTACGTTGTTAATAATAAACTCGACTTGCGGATACAATGAAACAGGTAAGCCCACGCGGCGCTGAGCTGTACAGCGTGCAACACACGAGACACTTTGTACCTTTTGCCGTTACACGCGGCGTGCATTTCATATGTGCCGTGTGCACGTATGTCTGCCATTATCTGTTATGTGTGTGATGTGATTTGCAAGCGGTGCCGTGTGGCAAGTATTTGCTCGGCAGTAGCTTGGGAGTGCGGACGCCGTCTCCAAATCCGTGGCTGATTGTGCCTGAACGTAGCAGAGATGGGAATCTCGGGGGTTTTCCGTTGCCTTTAGGGTCGCTAACATGCACCCTCCTATCTGAACGAGCAATTGCCAAGCCTCAAAAATCGCCCACAAGCCTCGAGAGAAAAATCTGCCCCAAAACGCCAGCGGGAGCCCCTTCCTTCGCAGCTGTCATTTTTTACGCCCAGGGCGTGGTACTTATTTCATTCATTTTCTCATCTCTTCTTCGCTCCCGAACAGAGCTGTGGCGTTTCGAATCACGCCTGTTTCTCTTCTCCGCGTGCGCCGGGGCCCCGAGCACGGCCTGTCACGCTCTGGACCGCGCTGGGTCCCTGGGGGTGGGAGGGGCGTCCACCCGCCCCTGAATCTCTGACTCAGCAGGTGCAGAGGGGAGCAGGGGGGGTGGAGTTGAGAAAATCCCCCTGCCTCAGTTTCCAAGGCATGCCGCTGCTGCCGGTAGCCTGTGGGCGGCACCTCGGGGACCTCTGTTTCCCCCCCTAACCCCGGCCCTTCCCCTGAGATGGCGCCCCGTGTTTCCAATCACACTTCCCACGGGGACCACTGCAAAACAGGCTCACGAGACAGGGCTCGCCTCCAAATTCCGAGCAAGACGGGGCTCGCAACCTGGTGGCTTTTTAAAAATTTATTATTATTTTTTTTATATTATGTCACAGAAGCAAATGGTTACAACGTCTGCACGTGAGTGAGGTCCGGGCCGGCGCCCGTTACTCAACGGTCGCTTAGTCGCGCCGTTCTGCATTTTGTGCACGAGACAACGGAAATCTAGGCAGAGGCCGCCCCGCTGTGGCTCAGTCCACGCCAGTTTGCAGTCACGCCGCCGTTAAGGAAGGGAGCGGAAAATTGTCCCGGACGCCTCGGTCACCGGAAGCGTAAAAACGCAAGCTTTCCCCATTGCTTCAGCGCTTCCTCCCCTTCCCAAAGCTGCCCACGCCCGATAAAATAAGTGTCTCTGTAGCAAAAGTGGGGATGCTTTCCTCTTGCTCAGTTTGCCTTTCGTGCTTGGGGGCCTCGGCCGGGAGCGTCGCGGAGGTATTTTTCCTGAGCCGTGCGGGCGGCTGGGGTCCCTGGCTCCCGTCCCCGGGGTGGACAGAGCCTCTCCGCCTCCTTCACGAGACCTTCTGCGACTTTAGGTCAGGCAGAGAAGGCAGCATTCTCCAGAATCCAGACCGACAAACGGGGCAGGCGTCAGGCTTTCCCGAGAGACGCCGCGAGTGGGTTTTGCCGGATTGGACACTCGCCACTCGGGGTGAAGAAGTCTGCCCCGGAGTCGCCGCTGGGCTGGACACATGCGTTTGCATCCTACGGGCCGCTGTGACAAAAACACCACAGCCTGAGTGGATTAAATAACAGACATTGATTGCTCGCAGCTCTGCAGGCCAGAAGAGCGAGATCCCGGCGTGGCGGGGGCCGTGTCTGGCGGGGACTCACCTCCTGGCTCACAGACGGCGGCGCCTTCTCGCCGTGTCCTCACGTGGTGGAAGGGGCGAGGGAGCTCTCTGGGGCCCCTTTTATTATAAGGACCCTGGTCCCATCCGTGAGGCTCCACCCTCAGGACCCCGTCACCTCCCAGAGGCCCCACCTGCCAACACCATCTCCCCGGGGGTGAGGGTTTCGACACGTGGATTTTGGGGGGGATGAAAACATTCAATGTGAAAGAGAAACGCCCTCTGACAACGTTGCAGAATTTATTCTCTGCCACCCTGCAGGCTGCAAGTCCCAGATCCGGGTGTCTCAGGGCTGCTTCCTCCTGGGTCCTCGCTCCCGGGCGTGGGACGGGTATATTCACACCTAACGGGTGCCGTGTGCACCGTCTGGGGGAATTGGGCACGCTTGCAGCTCTGACTCGGGTGGGGCAAAGGCGATATACCCGTGACCTAAATATTTTTTACCCCTGGAATGTGCTGAAATAAAAAAAACAAATGAAGCCCTGAAAGAAAGACCAAAAAAAAACCCGCCAACACCTGTGCATGAACCTTCCTGGTGGTGTTATTCACAGTAGACAACAGGTGGCAGCAACCCTAGTGTCCATGGACGGATGAACAGGTGAACAGAATGTGGTCTGGGCCACACGGCGGAATATTATGCAGCCAGGAATAGGAACAAGCTCTGATACCTGTTGCAATGGAACATGGTCCGCCCACACAGTGGAATATTATGCAGCCAAGAGAAGGAACAAGCTCCAAGATCTGCTGCAACAGAAAGTGATCCATCCACACAATGGAATATTATGAAGCCAGGAAAAGGAACAGGCTCTGACACCCGCTGTAATGGAATATGGTCCATCCACACAGTGGAATATTATGCAGCCAGCAAAAGGAACAAGCCCTGACACCTGCTGCAATGGAATGTGGTCCGTCCACACAGTGGAATATCATGCAGCCAGCAAAAGGAACAAGGCCCTGACACCTGCTGCGATGGAACACGGCCCATCTACGCAGTGGAATATTATGCAGCCAGGAAAAGGAAAGGGGTCCTGACACCTGCTGCAATGGACCATGGTCCATCTACACAGTGGAATATTACGCAGCCAGGAAAAGGAACAAGCCCGGACACCTGTTGCAATGGACCATGGTCCATCTACACAGTGGACTATTATGCAGCCAGGAAAAGGAAAAAAGCTCTGACACCTGCTGCAATGGAACACAGTCTGTCCACACGGTGGAATATTATGCAGCCAGGAAAAGGAAAAAAACCCTCTGACACCTGCTGCAATGGAACACAGTCCGTCCACACAGTGGAATATTACTCAGCCATGAAAAGGGATGAGGCTCGAGGTCCTGCCAGATGTAAAAGGTCACGTGTCATAGGGCTCCATTTGTGTAAAATACCGACAGAATTTTTTGGGTTTTTTTTTTTTCATGCTCAGCCGTGAGCCTGGTGTCTGAGGCCCTGGGCCCTACCACAACTATCGGATTCAACCTGGAGGTCAGTTTTCCTTTCCTAAGGAGATTTGCACTTGAAGGTGGAGGCCGTGGCGGGCTGTGCCCCGTGCTCCACGGCTGCACGGAAATGCCAAGGACGGCACTGCCCCCGGGACCTGGCCCTGCACGGCCTGCGGGCAGCAGACAAACGGAGACCGGGAGAGGACAATCTCCCGCCTGGCGGCACGTGGCCACAGCAGCCCCGGGAACCTCCTTACACCGATAACGGCCCCGTTTCCAGCCCGAGTCACCCCGGGGCACGTTCTCCCCTTCCCGGTTCCCGTGCGTTTGCTCTCCTTTTCCCACAACGGGAAACCCGGCTCCCGGCACCCCCCGGTTAAAAATCCCCTCGTTAGCTTAACCCCGGAGTCCGCCGAGAGTGGCTTCGGAACGAGGGCGCCCTGGTGCGTTGCAGTCACCGAGCACGGAGGCGAGTTCAGGACTGAGCCCTGAAGGCCTGACGCTCAGAAAGAGCCCAGGGCAAATCAGTGCTCGTTTTAACGAAAAACAGCCTCCGCGTTTCAGAGGCGAAATCTGCCCCGGTCCGCACAAGGCAAAAGCAGGGAGAGCCGCTTTGTGTGGAGGCTTAAATCACACCGAAGAAACAAGTAGGGTTTCAATAATAATAATAATAATAATAATAATAATAATACTCCGTGCAGACACTTGCCAGGCATTGCAAGGTGCTTCCTGGTATTACGGAAAACGACATTGTAAAAACATCTAGGCCGGGCGCGGTGGCCCACGCCTGTCATCCCAACACTCTGGGAGGCCGGGGCGGGAGGATCGCTCGAGGTCAGCAGTTCGAGACCAGCCTGAGCAAGAGCGAGACCCCGTCTCTACTATAAATAGAAATAAATTAATTGGCCAACTAAAAACATATATAGAAAAAAAATCAACCAGGTGTGGTGGCAAATGCCTGTATGTCCCAGCTACGTGGGAGGGAGGCTGAGGCAGGAGGATCGCTCGAGCCCAGGAGTCTGAGGTTGCTGTGAGCGAGGCTGACGCCACCACGGCACTCACTCTAGCCCGGGTGACAGAGCGAGACTCTGCCTCAAAAAGCAACAACAAAAGAGCCTACATTTCGTTTGCATCACCACCTCCTCCTTTCTCACGAGTTCTTCAATTAAACAGGAGTCCCACGAGAAGAACGGGTAGAGGCCAGGCAGCAGCGTGCGTTCATACGCTTGCCAGAAACACGGCCGGTTTAAGAGGGGCTGAGCCCCCCGGGCCGGCAGACCGGGCCGGCGTCTGGAATCTGGGTGGCCGCCTCCCGCCCTGCCTGCCGCCGGGGTTTGGGGGTCAGGAGACGTGGAGACCCTTTTAGGCGTCTGTGTGGCCCGTGGGCTCCCGATTACGTCCGAAACCCCTTGGTGGTGGCGGTGGCGGCGGGAAAGGGTCATAAAATCCATCATAGGAAGATTGTGTTTCTCTGCGGGTCATTAGACCTCATCTCGCACCCTCCCTGTCTTAGGGACCCTGTGGCGGTCACGCCCGGCTCTGGAATTTCTCGCACATAAAATCTGCACGGTGTTGACTGGTTACCTGCACCCGTGGCCTCCACTGCCCCCGAGTGATGGAATACATGCACGTATACACCACGTTTCCCCGAAAACAAGACAGGGTCTCATATTTATTTTTCCTCAAGAAGACACCCTAGTACGGCTTATTTTCAGGGGATGTGTCATTTTTCCCCTCAAGCTTCAGCCTGCAGCACGCACGGGACGGCCGGGACCTGACGGGGGGAGCCGACCTTGTAGGTGGGGCTGCCGCACCTTCCCGGTCACCTCTGGGACAGCAGCTGTCACCACGATGGGGCGGATGAGAAGGGCTGCTCGTGTTCTTTCCCGCTCCACGACGACACGCACGGGTTGTGCAGACGCGCTGCGCAGCCACGCCCGTCACTAGGGCTGATTTTCATAGCCACGCCCACCACCAGGACTGATTTTCATAGCCACGCCCATCACTAGGGCTGATTTTCATAGCCACACCCATCACTAGGGCTGATTTTCATAACCACGCCCATCACTAGGGCTGATTTTCATAGCCACGCCCACCACTAGGGCTGATTTTCACAGCCACGCCCACCACTAGGGCTGATTTTCATAGCCACGCCCACCACTAGGGCTGATTTTCACAGCCACGCCCACCACTAGGGCTGATTTTCATAGCCACGCCCATCACCGGGGCTGATTTTCATAGCCACGCCCATCACTAGGGCTGATTTTCATGGCCACGCCCACCACTAGGGCTGATTTTCATAGCCACGCCCACCACCAGGGCTGATTTTCATAGCCACGCCCATCACCAGGGCTGATTTTCATAGCCACGCCCACCACTAGGGCTGATTTTCATAGCCACGCCCATCACTAGGGCTGATTTTCATAGCCACGCCCATCACTAGGACTGATTTTCATAGCCACGCCCACCACTAGGGTTGATTTTCATAGCCATGCCTGTCACTAGGGCTGATTTTCGCGGTGGGGCTTCTATTGTGCACATGCTTAGACATCCTGCTGGGGCTTGTTTTACGGGGCGTTCTTATTTTTGGGGAAACACGGTATCTACACACACACATTTTTTAAGACTAATTTGCCTTCTCTAGAAGGTGGATCAAGGTCTAAGTTCCTGAAATCTGGGGAAACTGTGATATAACCTTGCCTGGCAAGTGCCTTTCCCTATACAGAGTGAAATTTTTTTTCTTTTTTTTTTGAGACAGACTCTCACTCTGTCACCCAGGCTAGAATACCCTGGCATCAGCCTAGCTCACTGCAGCCTCCAACTCCTGGGCTCAAGCGATCCTCCTGTCTCAGCCTCCTGGGTAGCTGGGACTACAGGCATGCACCACCATGCCTGGCTAATTGCTTCTATTTTTAGTAAAGACAGGGTCTCGCTCTTGCTCAGGCTGGTCTCGAACTCCTGACCTCAAGCAATAATCTTCCCGCCTCGGCCTCCCAGAGTGCTGGGATTGCAGGCGTGAGCCGCCACACCTGGCCTAGAGTGAACTTCTGCTCTATGTTTAAACAGTCTTTCTGCATTCCAATGCCATCCATAGAGTTTCCTATTTCCTCCCCAAAAGTCTAAGTCATTTCCTACTGACCGGCAGGTGTCTATCCCACCTGGACATTTTTGCACGCAAACTGCAAGGTAAGCCTTGTATCAGCTAGCTAAGCTGCGTAACAAACAGCCACCAACTTACCAGCATCTGATGACAACTCAGCTTTTCTTTCTTTCTTTCTTTCTTTTTTTTCCCCCCTTTAAATCTCACGTTTCCCCAGCAGGTATGCACAGCCACATCGAGACTGAGCCGGGATCTCCACTCAAGCTCTGTCCATGCAGGTGAAATCCAGGTGTCCCCGGGGGCCGGGCTCCTTGCTAGAAGGTGCAGGTGACAACCCACTTGTGAGCTCACCCACGGTGCCGGCAGAATCCATTCCCTTCTTCTCGATTTTCAGGCGGGCCGTGACGTGGTCTGTCACAGCTGAGGACTCAGAAGGGCAGAGAGAAAAACAAGCTCCCTGCCCCTGCAGGGTGTACGGCTCACGCTCTGTCTCCTGGCTGTGGCCATCCCGGAAGCCACAAAGATCGGAGACAGGGAAGCCCACGGATGCCGGTTGCCCCCGAGAGGCTGCTGGAAGCAGACAGGCGTGAGCTCAGCGCTGCAGCTAAGCCGTGGACGCCCAGCCTTCCCCTGTCTCATTTCACTTCCTCCCGTGCAGAGAACAAAACGGAGCGACACTTGAGCTCCAGCGCCCGCGGGGACCCGGCTTCCTCCCGGGCACGGGTGTTCGGCCGGATCTCAGTCACCCCGGCAACGCCCACCCAGAAGAAGAGGGGCTGTGGACACGCCTGCAGACCCCCCTGCAAGACACGAACAAGGCGACAAACAAACAGAAGCTGAACGCACGCGTGAGCTCTCTGAGCACACGCGGGACGCCCGGGGGAACGGGCCAGGCTCAGCCAGGCAGCTTTTAATTCCAGCTTCTGTAGCATCTGAAGCTCCCTTTTTTGGGGGAAGTGACAGGACACGGGAAAGGGACACCGAGTCTCCGGCTGCAGGGCAGATGGCAGGAAAGGAAATCTGTAGCCGACAAAGTGTGGTTATTGAATAGCTCAAGCTTGCTGCCCGGTTGCCGCCGAACGGACTCTGCCTTTCTTGGTGCCCTCGGAGGGCGGGAGGGAAAACTCACGTTTAAAATTTATGTCCTGAGTTTTTGCAAATGGGCGGTGGGAAGCACAGAGAGCTTTTTTGGTCTCTGTTTTTTTTTTTTTTCCTCACTTGTCTTCGGCTCCGAGCAATGCTTCTGCCAAAGTGGCCCATTTTGGGGTTGCCTTCGCCTGAGCTTGTAGCATTTCTCTCCAACTCTTCCCTCTCTGCGGGGCGTGGGACGTCACAGGTGGTCACGGAGGCAGGGCCCAGGCCGGCGCTTAGAGACGCCAAGAATCGCTGGACCCTCTTCTTGCGGACACCCCCCACGAGCCTCAGTTTCCCCGACTGACTGAGGTCTCAATTCATTTCCTCCACTGTGGGGCATGCCGGTGGAAAGCCAAGAAGCCACACGCTGTAAAATAATTTACGCAGGTTTATTCCGAGCACAATCCGAGCACCTGGGTGGCCCGGAGCCACCGCCCAGGAAGCCTTGAGCAGGTGGACTGGGCGTGGCCGGGTCACAGGTTGGTCTCACACGTTTCGGGGAGAGACGGGGGGTCACAGGTGAAGTCAGGAATCGATCCGTGGGAGGTGGACATAGATTTTGGCCCCCAAAAAGGCGGGACATCTCCAAGTGGGGGCGGATTACAGGTTACAGGTGGGTTGAAAGACTCTTTAGACTTGTCGTCGGTTAAAGAACGCGTGAAGGTTTGTCTGAAGGCTTTCGATGTTTCACGTTAAGACAGGGAAGTCTGTTCATCAGAGCCGAGCCACCCCGGGACACGTGTGTGCTGTGTGACTTCAGGACCTGCAGGAGCGACTCGCAAAGCCTCCAAAGAGACCCGCGCCCCGGGTCTCCGTTTGCCTAAAAGCAGGACCTGCATTCACAGAGACAGAAGGTGCCCGGGCCCCGTCTCCAACGCGGGGCGTCAAAGGTTAACCCGGGAAGGCGGCTCTGGACTTTATCCCCTTGGAGATGATGGTCCCAGAGGGTGGAGTATCCGCAAGCTTCACTGAGCACCCTTTCTCTGCTGTATAATTTACCTCCCCCCACCGTGCTGGTCCTTGGAGGCTCCAAGTCCTTTCCCTTTATCTTGTCACTGGTCTAAACATCGCCCGTTCCTTGCTTTGGACTCAGTAGAAGCTGGAATTCCAAGCCACTTGCAGGAGAACTGCCCATTCCCTGGGCAACTTGCACGCACGTGTAAAATGCACACGTTAATGCACTTCCCTCTGCTTTTCTTCTGTTCTTTCTTCTTCTTCTTTTTTAAAATTTTAGACTATTACAGGGGCACCAACATTTTGGTTTCCTGAATTGCTTTTGTGCCGTTTGAGTCTAAGTTACAAGTGTGTGCGTCCCCCAGACAGTGTGCGTTGCACCCGTTAGCTGTGAATTTGCCCACCCCCTCCTCCCCCCTTCCCACCTGCCCGACACCCGATGAATGTTATTACTTCCATACGTGCACGTTACGTGTTGGTCAATTTGCTGGTGAGTCCGTGTGGTGCTTGTTTTTCCGTTCTTGGGATACTTCGCTTAGTAGGATGGGCTCCAGCTCCATCCGGGATAACACAAGAGGTGCTAGATCACCGTTGTTTTTCGTGGCTGAGTAGAACTCCATGGTGTGCATAGACCACATTTTGTTAACCCACTCATGCATGGATGGGCACCTGGGTTGTTTCTGCATCTTTGCAATTGTGAATTGTGGACTACAGATGCCGTTTTTTTTAATGGGATGTCTTTTTTACCTTTGGGTAGATGCCCGGTGGCGGGATTGCTGGATGGAGTGGCAATTCTGCCTGTAGCTCTTTGAGGAATCTCCATGTCACTTTGCATAGAGGTATGCACCAGTTTGTCCCTTTGGCTTTTATAATGACTTTCCATTCCAAACAAGAACCTATGGGGTTTTTGTTTGTTTGTTTTCCCCTCTAGACCCCAAACCAGGCCCTTCTGCCTTGCCTCAGTCATTGGTGAGACACAAGCTGTGACCAGACTTGGCTAAATCGGGGTGGCGACAAGTTCCTTGTGCCTACAATTTCTCAATTGTCTTCCGCTCAACAATCCCTCTGCCAAAGGGTCTCACTTTTGTGTGTTCTGCTTCCCCTAGGGGTGTTTTAAGGCCTCCCTCACTCAGGCTTTGTGTAGCTTCCAGACCCACTTTGATCCCATTGAAGTCTCTGCCACCTCCTGCAGTTTGGGGACATTCTTGGGATGCCAGTCACAGCAGGGGCGTGAGGCCCCACTGCCCCGTAGGGTCAGGGTCTCTGCATACACACGCACACACGTTTCTCTCAGAGAACTGTAAAATCAAAAATCATTATAATTTACATCATCACAGATAATCAGACATGCCTGTTCAATCCCAATTTAGAATTTCTAAGAGCAGTTTCAATTTCAATGGGGGAGATATTAAGAAAGATTACGGGGAGTGCAAATTAGCTTTAGCAAAACCACTTACATCTGTAGTTTAGGAATTATCTTGTATGGATGCATTGATTTGGACAAAAAAAGTCTTAGAATTTGCAACATAAAGAAAAAGCCTTAGAATTTGCAACATAAAGAAAAAGCCTTAGAATTTGCAACATAAAAAAATAAATTCCAACACCTCTGGAATTATATTTGAAATTCGATGATTGTGATTAACTATAATTGTTGTTAAAAATAAATGGAAAAAATGGATTTAAATTGATAGGACGATTAAGTGTCTTCTAAAATAAAATAAAATAAAATCGCCCTGCAAAATTACCCCCTCCCCCGAGGGAAAGTCAAATAATTCTGCAAATAATAAAACCATCAAATAATTTTTTTTTTCTAAGAAAAAAAAAAAAAAAACAGTGATCCAGGCGTGCACGGAGAATTCTCTAAAGCAAGAAGAAATACGGTAGAGAGACATCTGACCCGCCCGACCGGGGGTGATCAGAGAGGGGGATGCGCCCGGCTGTGGAAGCTTCCGGAAGCCGAGCAATTGAGCTCTCTCTCTCTCGGGGAGCTCTGTGTTCCACCCCGAGATTTTCTCTGTGTGCATCCGGGCGGTGGGATCATGATTTCTAAACTTTTTAAATTGTTTTTTTTTTTTTTTAAAGTCTGGCTTTCCCGACGGGTCTACACTGCCCCCTGCCGTTCTGGAAACATCCGTGAACCGGAGTCTGAGCCCTGCGGCGGGGAGGGGAGAGGGGAGCGTCGTGGCCAGGGCTGGCTTGATCGTGACAGTTCTGTCACAGACCCGGGGCCCCGAGCCCCTGCGCGTCTTGCTGTGTTTCTCCTCCAGGCGCCCCCCGTCTCCTGGCCCTTCTGGGGTGTGTTGGGCTGCTCTGAGCAAACTCCTTGGTGACTCACAGCGTGTCTGCAGGTCGCCCTCGGTTTTGTGGCCCCGCAGCCGTGTGTCTGCGTGCACTCGCTCTGCCGTCCCGTGCCGGCCCTCACGCCTTTGCTGCCAGGTCTCCTCCTGTCCGTGTTTGTGACGTGCAGTTAGCTATGTGTCGGCACATAGTGGCTTTGCTTTCCCCTGCCAGTCTTTATGTCTTTGCTGCTCTTTGTTTGCTTGTTTGTTTGTTTGTTTCTTTCTTTCTTTCTCTCTCTCTTTTCTTTTCTTTCTTCCTTCCTCCCTCCCTCCCTCCCTCCCTCCCTCCCTCCCTCCCTCCCTCCCTCCCTCCTTTCTTTCTTTCTTTCTTTCTTTCTTTCTTTCTTTCTTTCTTTCTTTCTTTCTTTCTTTCTTTCTTTCTTTCTTTCTTTCTTTCTCTCTCTTTACCTCCCTTCCTTCCTTCCTTTCTTTCTTTCTTTTTCTCTCTCTTTCCCTCCCTCCCTCCCTCCCTCCCTCCCTCCCTCCCTTCCTTCCTTCCTTCCTTCCTTCCTTCCTTCCTTCCTTCCTTCCTTCCTTCCTTCCTTCCTTCCTTCCTTTTTCTTTCTTTCTTTCTTTCTTTCTTTCTTTCTTTCTTTCTTTCTTTCTTTCTTTCTTTCTTTCTTTCTTTCTTTCTTTCTTTCTTTCTTTCTTTTTCTCTTTCTCTCTCACTTTATTTCTTTCCTTCTCTTTCTTTTTCTCTTTTTTTCTCTCTTTCTTTCTTCTTATTTTATTTTATTTTAAGACACAGTCTCACTCTGTCACCCAGGCTAGAGTGAGCGCTGTGGCATCAGCCTCGCTCACAGCAACCTCAAACTCCTGGGCTCAAGCGATCCTCCTGCCTCAGCCTCCCGAGTAGCTGGGACTACAGGCATGCGCCACCATGCCCGGCTAATTTTTTCTATATATTTTTGGGTGGCCAATTCATTTCTTTCTATTTATAGTAGAGATAGGGGTCTCACTCTTGTTCAGGCTGGTTTCGAACTCCTGACATTGAGCAATCCGCCCGCCTCGGCCTCCCAGAGTGCTGGGATTACAGGTGTGAGTCACTGCGCCCGGCCTATTTCTACTTTTCTGACCTGACAATTTGTTCCTTTTTTTTTTTTTTGTCCTTGTTCATCTCCCCAGAAGTTGATCAACTTTGTCAGATATTCTTTTTAAAAGAACTGAATTTTAGCTTCGCTTTGATTTTTTTTTCCCTGTCTTGTGTACTTTTATTTTTTAATCTTCGTTTTTCTTTCTGACAGTGTCTTAGAATCTATTTGGCTGCCTTCCCGCTAACTTCTTGAGGTGCGTTATTAATTGTCAGCCTGCCTCTTTCTACCGTCTCGGCCATTAAATCGATGCAATAACATTTCTTTCCAGTCCGGCGCTAGCAACCCGTGGCTTTGGAGAGATGCCGTTCTCGTCCTTTGATTTAAAAACAGGCCAATAAAATTTCCGCCGTGATTTCTCAACCTCTGCCTTTCGAAGTGCATTTAAACGTTTCCGGATGTGGGGTTTTCTGGTTATGTTTGCACCCTTTGTCCTTTAGCGAGGCCAGAGGGAACTTCCAAGGGGTCTTTGCTGCCTCTTTAATTTCCGCTCTGAAAATCGCTTGCGTAACTGCGGGCAGGCAAGGCAGATTCAGGACAGGTCAGGAGAGCACACTGGGTCTCCAGCTGACCATACTATGTTTCCCCGAAAACAAGACAGGGTCTTCTATTTGCTTTTCCTCAAGAAGAGACCCCAGGGCTTATTTTCAGGGGGTGTGTTATTTTTTTAAGTACGGGACAACCATCTACATTGATTCAAACAGAGTGAAGGCGTCTTCTTCTGGAACATCATCCTCACTCTCCAGACCCCGAATCCCATCCTGAATGTCTCTCGACTCTGTTTACTTTGGAGCCACCGGCCCCGATCTCTCCTGTGGAGCACTAGAGCTCTCACGGGGAGGATGAGAAGGGCTGCTCCTGTTCTTTCCCGCTCGGCGACGACACACATGGGTTGTGCAGATGCGCTGCGCAGCCACGCCCGTCACTAGGGCTGATTTTCATAGCCACGCCCGTCACTAGGGCTGATTTTCATATCCACGCCCATCACTAGGGCTGATTTTTCATAGCCACGCCCGTCACTAGGGCTGATTTTTCATAGCCACGCCCGTCACTAGGGCTGATTTTCATAACCACGCCCATCACTAGGGCTGATTTTTCATAGCCACGCCCACCACTAGGGCTGATTTTCATAGCCACGCCCATCACTAGGGCTGATTTTTCATAGCCACGCCCGTCACTAGGGCTGATTTTCATAGCCACGCCCATCACCAGGACTGATTTTCATAGCCACGCCCATCACTAGGGCTGATTTTCATAGCCACGCCCATCACCAGGGCTTATTTCCACAGCCACGCCCACCACTAGGGCTGATTTTCATAGCCACGCCCATCACTAGGGCTGATTTTCATAGACACGCCCATCACTAGGGCTGATTTTCATAGCCACGCCCACCACTAGGGCTGATTTTCATAGCCACGCCCATCACTAGTGCTGATTGTCATGGCCACGCCCACCACCAGGGCTGATTTTCATAACCACGCTAGGATGACAGGCGTGAGCCACCACGGCCCGGCCTAAAAGGCAACTTTTAAAAATTATACTTTTTTTCATTAGCAGTATTTTTTCACCGGTGAATAACAACTGGCGTGTTTATGCGGTAAGACGGGGCGATTCCATGTCTGTGTACAGGGTGGCGAGACCGCATCCCGCTAGTGAACCGGTGCTCACTCCTTGCTTGCTTGTGGCGAGACGTTTGGCCTTTGTCCTCATCCTTATTTTGAACACAGAGTTCATGACGCTTTTCGTGACGGATTCCGTCCTTTAGACGAAACGCGCAAACACGCAACTTGGAATGGCGGGGCCTGGGGCGGGGCCCTTAGTCGGACTCACCCAGCCCCGGAATTGCACCCAGCCCCAGCCGCATACGCCCGGACACCTCATTTCCGCCAAAGCGAGCCCCCAACCAGCGTGTCCCTTGAGGCCTGACTCACATTAGCCCGACTCACAGAGGCCGACGTACACACCCGACCTGGACCACCTGTCCCGGCACGGACCTGTGCTCACCTGGACCACCTGTCCTGGCACACATCTGTGCTCACCTGCACTACCTGCCCTGGCACACACCTGTGCTCACCTAGACCACCTGCACTGGAACACACCTGTGCTCACTGGGACCACCTGCCCTGGAACACACCTGTGCTCACTGGGACCACCTGCCCTGGCACACACCTGTGCTCACCTGGACCACCTGCCTTGGCACACACCTATGCTCACCTGGCCCTGGCATGCACCTGTGCTCACCTGGACCACCTGCCTTGGCACACACCTGTGCTCACCTGGCCCTGGCATGCACCTGTGCTCACTGGGACCACCTGCCTTGGCACACACCTGTGCTTATCTGGCCCTGGCATGCACCTGTGTTCACCTGGACTACCTGCCCTGGCACACACCTGTGCTTACCTGGACCACCTGCCCTGGCACACACCTGTGCTCACCTGGACCACCTTTCTGGGCACACACCTGTGCTCACCTTGCCCTGGCACGCACCTGTGCTCACCTGGACCACCTGCCCTGGCACACAACTGTGCTCACCGGGACCACCTGCCCTGGCACACACCTGTGCTCACCGGGACCACCTGTCCTGGCACACACCTGTGCTCACCTTGCCCTGGCACACACCTGTGCTCACCTGGACCACCTGCCCTGGCACACACCTGTGCTCACCTTGCCCTGGCACACACCTGTGCTCACCGGGACCACCTGTCCTGGCACGCACCTGTGCTCACCTTGCCCTGGCACACACCTGTGCTCACCGGGACCACCTGTCCTGGCACGCACCTGTGCTCACCTTGCCCTGGCACGCACCTGTGCTCACCGGGACCACCTGCCCTGGCACGCACCTGTGCTCACCGGGACCACCTGCCCTGGCACACACCTGTGCTCACCTTGCCCTGGGACACACCTGTGCTCACCGGGACCACCTGTCCTGGCACGCACCTGTGCTCACCTTGCCCTGGCACACACCTGTGCTCACTGGGACCACCTGCTTTGGCACACACCTGTGCTTATCTGGCCCTGGCATGCACCTGTGTTCACCTGGACTACCTGCCCTGGCACACACCTCTGCTTACCTGGACCACCTGCCCTGGCACACACCTGTGCTCACCTAGACCACCTTTCTTGGCACACACCTGTGCTCACCTTGCCCTGGCATGCACCTGTGCTCACGTGGACCACCTGCCCTGGCACACAACTATGCTCACCTGGACCACCTGCCCTGGCACGCACCTGTGCTCACCTGGACCACCTGTCCTGGCACACACTGAGCTCACCAGGACCACCTGCCCTGGCACACACCTGTGTTCACCTGGACCACCTGCCCTGGCACACACTTGTGCTCACCTGGACCACCTGTCCTGGCACGCACCTGTTCTCACCTTGCCCTGGCACGCACCTGTGCTCACCGGGACCACCTGCCCTGGCACACGTCTGCACTCTCTCCCCTCCTCATCGTTCCAGATCAGAGCATCTCCTGAGGTGCTCACCTTAACTTCCTGCCTCCTCTGAGCTTTCGCCACGAGGACCTCAGGGTGGAACGGTGGAACAGAATGAAATGCCGTTGGTGGCAGCAGGCGCCAACCCCCAGCCCCTTCCGTCTTTGCTTTGGTGTTTTAGCCCTTTGCACTCGGGTGTCGAGTGTGCATAGTGTCGAGAGGAAAATGAGAAAGAAGCAAGCGAGTGCAAAGGGCTAAAACGCAAGGACAGGACGTGTGCAAACCGAGTTTTGTGACCCGGGCAGACACTTCCCCGCCCAGGCCCTGTTCCCCTCCCGGCCTCCCGAACGGACTTCCCGCCTCCCGGAGGTGGGAAAGGCGTGGACACACCCCAACCCAGCAGCCAAGCTTCCAAATGTGTTTTTATAAACTGTCAAGGAGACTTTCTTTTTCTTTTCTTTTCTTTTTTTTTTTAGAGACAGAGTCTTGCTGTGTCACCCCAGACTAGAGTGTAGTGACATCAGCCTAGCTCACTGCAGCCTCCAACTCCTGGGCTCCAGTGATCCTCCTGCCTCAGCCTCCCGAGTAGCTGGGACTACAGGTGTGCGCCACCACGCCTGGCTAAATTTTTCTATTTTTAGTAGAGACAGGATCTCGCTCTTGCCTGGGCTGGCCTCAGACTCCTGACCTCGAGCGATCCTCCCGCCTCGGCCTCCCAGAGTGCTGGGATTACAGGTGGGAGCCAGCGCACCTGGCCCCAGGAGCCTATTTTCTTAATAATTTTGTGTCTGGGGATGAGAAGAAAGGTGTCAACATTGATGGAAAAGCTCCATCTGTCTGGTTACTTACAGTTTATTTTTACAAAACTCTCCCGCATCAAAGAAGAGGATGTCTGAACCAAACCACTCAGACAGCATTTATTTCAGGGAAGAAATAATTAAGGTTAGATACATTTTATCCTGCTATTTATTTCTGCCTAGATGCATAGGATCAGATAACAATTCTTCCTATTTATTCCCTCCTAAGTGAATACCGTTAGATACATTTTACACTAATTTTCATTTCTACCTACCGAGTTTCCCCCAAAACAAGACGGGGTCTTATATTTATTTTTCCTCAAGAATACACCCTAGTAGGGCTTATTTTCAGGGGGTGTGTCATTTTCCCCTCAAAGCCTCAGCTTGCAGCACGCACAGGGTGGCCGGGACCCGACAGGGGGAGCCGACCTTGTTGGTGGGGCTGCCCGCACCTTTCCGGTCACCTCTGGGACAGCAGCTGTCACCACGATGGGGCGGATGAGAAGGGCTGCTCGTGTTCTTTCCCGCTCCGCGACGACACGCATGGGTTGTGCAGATGCGCTGCGCAGCCACGCCCGTCACTAGGGCTGATTTTCATAGCCACGCCCATCACTAGGGCTGATTTTCATAGCCACGCCCATCACTAGGGCTGATTTTCATAGCCACGCCCATCACTAGGGCTGATTTTCATAGCCACGCCCATCACCAGGGCTGATTTTCATAGCCACGCCCATCACCAGGGCTGATTTTCATAGCCACGCCCATCACCAGGGCTGATTTTCATAGCCACGCCCATCACTAGGGCTGATTTTCATAGCCACGCCGGTCACTAGGGCTGATTTCCGGGGTAGGGCTTCTATGGCGCACGTGCTCAGACATCCTGCTAGGGCTTGTGTTATGGGTAGGTCTTATTTTGGGGGAAACACGGTATAAGCACGTAAGATGAGATGCATTCCATTCTATGCTTCATTTCTACCTAAATGCATAAGGTGGGAGACATCTTATTCTACCATTTTTACGAGTTACGAAGCTGTGTGCATGCACCCGGAAAACGAGGCATTTATGGACGTCAGCCTCGGGTGGTTTCTGCAAGAATATCTCCCCAAAATAGGCGTTGTTGACACAGATTAATTAGCTTCCCGAGGTCACAGGGGTGTCCAGTGGTGAGCAGAGAGATCCAGGAAGACTTGGCCACTTAGTGCTGGTCACTAAGCTCTGACGTCACCTCGATTATACGATAGTTCTGTCTCTCCCCAAAACCCTACAATTTAGGGCTCTGTCCACTTTTTCTCCCGATCCCCGCTCTGCAATTCTGCACCAGCTCAGGAGTTGGTCGGGGCTCTGAATCTCATCTGTGATCACTGGAAAGAAATCTATCTCCCTTTTCTTTGTCGAGCCTCCGGGGGATAAAATTGGTCCCCAACGATAGGGAAAAAAAAAAACAAACCCTAACTAGAGTCCTTTTCGCAGAATAAACTATGTCCTCTGCTTCCCTCCCCCGTGCAAAACCGAAACAAGCCCCTTCATGACACTTTGTTTTTTCTTTTTCTTTCTTTTTTTTTTTTTCTTTTTTTTTTTTGCATTTGCAGGAATTTATAGGTGTGACTCCGTGGAGCTTTCCGGCCTGTTTTTTTTTCTTTCTTTCTTTCTTTCTTTCTTTCTTTCTTTCTTTCTTTCTTTCTTTCTTTCTTTCTTTCTTTCTTTCTTTCTTTCTTTCTTTCAAATAAGGCTTTCTGTTGTAAGAGAGGGTAGGAAGTGGCATTTATAGCCCCGAGATCCCATAATTCTGCAAGCCGCCTTCCTAAGCCCTGCGCTCACTCCTGCCGCAAAAACCGCCACCTAAATCTCGCAGGCCCCGAGACACGGCCAGTTATCGGAGCAAAACCAGACGGCGGGCGGTGAGGTTCCCCCCCGGCTTCTGAAGAGGGGGTTAAGCGGAAATGCCTCAGTGTTTCAGCAAAGGAAAGAAGAAATACGGGGTGCCAGCCGCCCCCTGACAGATAAAATAGTGTTCTCACTTTTAAAGAGAAACAGCACTTCCTCCGGCTGTCCGGAGGGCCGGGGGTCCTGCCAGACATTGAACAACGGCTCACAGTTGCAATCTAGCCCGTGGCGCTTTGCAAACCTGCACGCACCTTGTTCTCTCCTGCAATCATATGAGTGCAAATAATAAAACAGCGCGAATGCATTTATGTGGATCTCGCACCCAGCCACCCCGGGGTTGCAGAAATAACACACATTGCATTTCGGCTTGGTTCTCGGATTCCCAAAGCCGGGAAACGAGCTCGGCACTGGGGGGCAGCCACTTGCCCGAGCTCAGAGGGGCCGTGCGTGAGAGCAAGTGGCCAGGTATGGCCCTGAATCACCCGCGTGTGCCTGGTCGAGCAACAAAAGCAGAGCTTCTTTATAAGAGTCTCGCGTTTTCAGGTTTGCTGTCAGGGGGCCGAGGCTGGGGGAACCCAGGGAACAACGCGTTATTATGTTCGTTCCTGCAGAATTTTTCGCCGTGCCGTTTGCTAAGAAGGGTTGCATTCATCCCCTGCGGCCAGCCGGGGTAGGGGGGTCTCTTGCAAAACGCCCCCTCAGACGCGAGGAGACCCCGCGCGAGAAGACACACCCGTGAATGATGGTTTAGAAATGATGGTTTAGCCTTAACAGGACTCCAAAGCCGACTTGTGGAGACTCGATTTGAATCGAGTAGTTTTATTTTATTTTATTTTTTTCAGACAGGGTCTTGCTTTGTTGCCCAGGCTAGAGTGAGTGCCGGGGCGTCAGCCTCGCTCACAGCAACCTCCAACGCCTGGGCTCAAGCGATCCTCCTGCCTCAGCCTCCTCCCGAGTATCTGGGATGACAGGCATGCGCCACCACGATGCCCGGATAATCTTTTCTATATATGGTGCTTTTAGTTGTTTGGCTAATTTCTTTCTGTTTTTAGTAGAGCCAGGGGTCTCGCTCTTGCTCAGGCTGGTCTCGAACTCCTGGCCTCGAGCGAGCCTCCCGCCTCGGCCTCCCGGAGTGCTGGGATGACAGGCGTGAGCCACAGCGCCCGGCCTCGACGAGCTCTTTTAGTCCCGGCCTGGAGGAGTCCCCGTTGCCGTTGTCGTCTCTGGCAGAGAATGCTCCAAGTTCAAAGTAGACGGGGCTTTGCAAGATGGGAAGAGGTGGAGGGCGTGTTCGGAAATTAGGGAGCCCCAGAGAGGGCATCGTGTGTGCTTGGAATACCGTTCTGCAACCTCTAGAAAGAGGCCTGTTAGCATGATTTTGAGCTCACAAACTGCTGCAGGGGTCCTCAAACTTTTTAAGCGGGGGGGGCAGCTCACTGTCCCTCAGACCGTTGGAGAGTGCAGGCGGCGGACATTCCACACATGCGCACGGTGGGCCCGGGAGGAGCCGGCTGCTAAGCAGGACAGGCGGCGGCGGCCAAAACCCCGGCCGGGCCAGATAAATGTCCTCGGCGGCCGCATGTGGCCCGAGGGCCGTAGTTTGGGGATGCCTGTGCCTTAGATGGTTGGCCAGATTTCTTCCCCAGCTGCCACTGGGTGGCAGCAGGTACCCGTGGCTTCTCAAAATTGCTGGGATTCTGTGACAACTGCAGGAAACGCC